>NC_057751.1:19559993-19585869 GCF_004010195.1 Chiloscyllium plagiosum | reverse complement strand
CCTCCCTCCACCTATCGCATTTCCAAAGCCCCTCCTCCAAGTCCCTCCTCCTACCTTTTATCTTAGCCTGCTGGACACACTTTCCTCATTCCTAAAGAAGGGCTTATGCCCGAAACGTCGATTCTCCTGTTCCTTGGATGCTGCCTGACCTGCTGCGCTTTTCCAGCAACACATTTTCGGCATATCACCCACTCAACTATTACCATCAAGTCAGGGGATCAACCCTGGTAAAATGGAGAGTGCAGGAGAGCATGCCTGGAAAAGCACCAGACACACCTGAAAATGAGGTGTCAACCTGGTAAAGCCACCAAACAGGACTGCTTGCATGCCAAACAGCATCAGCAGCAAATGATAGACAGTGCTAAGCAACTCCCACAACAATCAGATCCGAGCCAAGCTCTGCAGTCCTGCCACATCCTGTCCTGGATGGTGGGGGACAATTAAACAACTCACAGGAGGAGGAGGCGCCACAAATACCCCCATTCTCAATGATGGAAGAGCCCAGCACATCAGTGTAAAAGATAAGGCTGAAGCTTTCACACCAATCTTCAGCCAGAATTGATCTATCTCGGCCTCTTCCAGTGGTCCCCAGCATTACACATACCAGTCTTCCGCCAATTTGATTTACTCCATGTGATATCAAGAAACGGTTGGAGGCACTGGACACTGCAAAGTCTATGAGCCCTGATAACATTCCAACAATAGTACTGAAGACTTGTGCTCCAGAACTTGCTGCTCCCCTAGCCAAGCTCTTCCAGTACAGTTACAACACTGGCATCTACCCAACAATGTGGAAAATTGCCCAGGTATGTCCTGTACATAAATAGCAGGACAAATCCAACCCAGCTAATTACTGCCCCATCAGCCTACTGTTGATCATCAGTAAAGTGATGGAAGGTGTCAACAAGTGTTATCAAGCAGCACCTGCTCAACAATAACCTGTTCAGTTACGCCCAGTTTGGGTTCTGCCAGGGCCACTCAGCTCCTGACCTTATTACAGCCTTGGTTCAAATATTGCAAAAGAGCTGAATTCCAGAGGGGAGGCGAGAGTGACAACCCTTAACATCAAGGCTGTATTCAATAGTGTGGCATCAAGAAGCCCTAGCAAAACTGGAATCAATGGCTATCTCCAACTCTCCACTGGTTGAAGTCATACCTGATACATGGGAAGAGGTTCAGGGTTGTTGGAGGTAAATCATCTCTGCAGATGTTCTTCAGGGTAGCGTCCTGGACCCAACCATCTTCAGTTCTTCATCAATGGCCTTCCCCTCAGATGTCAGAAGTCTCCAGGTCAGAAGTGGGGATGTTCACCGATGATTGCATAATTTTCAGCACTATTCACGACTCTTCAGACACTGAAGCAGTTTGTGTCCAAATGCAACAAGATCTGGACAATATCCAGGCTTGGGCTGACAAGTGGCAACTAACATTCATGCCACAACAAATACCAGGCTGTGGCCAACACCAACAAGAGACAATCTAACCACCACCCATTGACATTCAACGGTGTTACCACTGAATCCCCCACTGTCAACATCGTGGGAATTACCATTGATCAGAAACTCAACTGAACTCACCACAAACACAGTGACTACAACAGCAGATCAGAGGCTAGGAATACTGCGGCAAGTAACTCACTTCCTGACCCCCCAACGCCTGTCCATCATCGCAAGACATCAGTCAGGAGTGTGATGGAACACTCCCCACTTGCCTGGATAGGTGCAGCTCCAACAACGATCAAGATGCTTGACACCATCCAGGTCAAAGCAGCCCGCTTGATAGGCACCACATCCACTCCCTCCACCATCGACACTCAGTTGCAAACTGTACTATCTGTAAGATGCACTGCAGAAATTAACCAAAGATCCTCAGACAGCATCTTCCAAACCCAGGACCACTTCCATCTGGAAGGATAAGGGCAGCAGATATATGAGAACACTACCACCTTCAAGTTCTCCTCCAAGCCACTCACCATCCTGACTTGGAAATATATCGCCATTTCTTCACTGTCACTGGGTCAAAACCCTGGAATTCCCTCCCCAATGGCATTGTGGGTCAACTCATAGCAGGTGGACTGCAGCTCATCACCACCTTTTCAAGGGCAACTGAGGATGGGCAGTAAATGCTGGTTAGCCAGTGGCACCCACCTCCCTCAAAAAATGAAAAACAAAATAAAATAAAACAGCTTGGAAGTTCATTAAAATGATTAATATGATAAAAGTTTATCTTGAAGTACACAAAATATTCTGTTATTTTCATGAAATCTATGACAACTAGAAACAAATGGCAAGTTTGAATTCCACTGAAGTTACCAAAGATGAATTCTGAATATCCAAATGATTGGTAAGCATCTTACAACTTACAGAATCTTACTCTGAAAACTTGTCTCAGCAATGCTTGAAGGAATTTCTGTCAAATGGAGTTATCTACATTGAAAAAGTAGCCAGACATTTTGCCATAGCAACCTTCTATAAACAACAACAGGATAAGTGACCAATGCATCTGGCAGTGTCGGTCAAGGGAGGAATGCTGGTCATGCAACTGGAAGAACACCATAGATAATTCCTGAAGCACCAGGCAGGCAGGTGTAGCCTCAACTTAACACTGTATCAGAAGAATAATACATCCGACAATGCAGCTATCAACTGTTTAAGAAGGGTGGTAAGAACAAGGCAGGGAACTATAGACCAGTGAGCCTGACATCAGTAGTAGGCAAGTTGTTGGAGGGAATCCTGAGGGACAGGATGTACATGTATTTGGAAAGGCAAGGACTGTTTAGGGATATTCAACATGGCTTTGTGCATGGGAAATCATGTCTCACAAACTTGATTGAGTTTTTTGAAGGAGTAACAAAGAGGATTGATGAGGGCAGAGCAGTAGATGTGATCTATATGGACTTCAATAAGGCAGTGCTGGGTCCTCTACTTTTCATCATTTATATAAATGATTTGGATGCGAGCATAAGAGATATAGTTAGCAGGTTTGCTGATGACACCAAAATTGGAGGTGGAGTGGACAACGAAGAAGGTTACCTCAGATTACACCAGGATCTTGACCAGATGGGCCAATGGGCTGAGAAGTGGCAGATGGTGTTTAATTCAGATAAATGAGATGCTGCATTTTGGGAAAGCAAATCTTAGCAGGACTTATACACTTAATGGTAAGGTCCCAGGGAGTGTTGCTGAACAAAGAGACCTTGGAGTGTACATTCATAGCTCCTTGAAAGTAGAGTCGCAGGTAGATAGGATAGTGAAGGCGGTGTTTGGTATGCTTTCCTTTATTGGTCAGAATATTGAGTACAGGAGTTGGGAGGTCATGTTGTGGCTGTACAGGATGTTGGTTAGGCCACTGTTGGAATATTGTGTGCATTTCTGGTCTCCTTCCTATCGGAAAGATGTTGTGAAACTTGAAAGGCTTCAGAAAAGATTTAGAAGGATGTTGCCAGGGTTGGAAGATTTGAGCTATAGAAAGAAGCTGAACAGGCTGGGCCTGTTTTCCCTGGAGCGTCGGAGGCTGAGGGGGTGACCTTATAGAGGTTTATAAAATTACGAGGGGCATGAATAGGATAAATAGACAAAGTCTCAGCCCTGGGGTGAGGGAGTCCAGAACTAGAGGACATTGGTTTAGGGTGAGAGGGGAAAGATATAAAAGAGACCTAAGGGACAACTTTTTCATGCAGAGGGTGGTATGTGTATGGAATGAGCTGCCAGAGGAAGTGGTGGAGGCTGGTACAATTGCAACATTTAAGAGGCATTTGGATGAGTATATGAAAAGGAAGGGTTTGGAGGGATATGGGCCTGGTGCTGGCAGGTGGGACTAGATTGGGTTGGGATATCTGGTCGGCATGGACAGGTTGGACCGAAGGGTCTGTTTCCATGCTGTACATCTCTATGACTCTAATTAGCACTATGCCAAAATACCAGCTTGAAGAACATCCTCAAATCCACAAATAGGGCTTAAATTAATACGGGTAAATATATAATTTAAATTAAATGGGTATATATCAGATTCTGAGTCACATGCAAGATTTCAGGTTTAGTTCCTGACCTGTGCAGTCCAGCCACATCAGCCAGGATGACAATAAATCTGATCACCATTCATTGGGGGGGGGCGTTTCTTAAAAGGGTGAGTGGTCGATGCCAAGATCTCTCCCAAGAATAACGAAAGAACTTGTCAAACACGCGGCGTGCAACATCCTTAAACTGCACCCAGACCCTGACAACATCTGGAGCAAAGGGAAAGAACTGGCAGTACACACGAGGCCCCGACACAGAAAGTGCCACTCTCCGCAGTCCCGGTGCCAGCTTGTCTCTGGGACACTAGTCTCTCCTCGGAACCAAACCTTCACCCTCGTTCCAGAAAATTCATTTTCCGTACCTGTCGCCGCCACCCAAACCCTCATGGTTAAAAAGAAACAAGCCGCTAAAGTAAGCGATGCGCGCCGACCGTTCAACAGAGAAATTCCGAAAAAATTCATCCATCCCGCCATCCGCAACTCAGGCCTCAACAACCAGCAAAAGGATCGTTTCTGAATGAAAAGCACATTCACCAA
Organism: Chiloscyllium plagiosum; assembly: GCF_004010195.1. Classification (NCBI taxonomy): domain Eukaryota; kingdom Metazoa; phylum Chordata; class Chondrichthyes; order Orectolobiformes; family Hemiscylliidae; genus Chiloscyllium; species Chiloscyllium plagiosum. The sequence goes on along the minus strand of NC_057751.1, from coordinate 19,581,317 downwards.
TCAGCAAACCTGATCTCTGAACATCCCAGCGGCCCGCTGCCGTATCAGCCAATAGAGGCGAAGTCAAGGCGGGACTTCCTGTGGTGAATGTAGCGTTCTGAAGTCAGCTTGACTGTCCTGCTGAGAGGGGAGTGATTTGACAGCAACAACCGTCAGAAGTTTTAAAGATATAATGAAAAGTATCACTTTTATTACTTTATCATTTCTCTTCTGAAGAAACTAAAATTAGCTAACTTGTGGACGGTGGATAAATCCCCAGGACCTGATCAGGTGTACCTGAGAACTCTGTGGGAAGCTAGAGAAGTGATTGCTGGGCCTCTTGCTGAGATATTTGTATCATCGATAGTCACAGGTGAGGTGTCGGAAGACTGGAGGTTGGCTAACGTGGTGCCACTGTTTAAGAAGGGCGGTAAAGACAAGCCAGGGAACTATAGACCGGTGAGCCTGACGTCGGTGGTGGGCAAGTTGTTTGAGGGAATCCTGAGGGACAGGATGTACATGTATTTGGAAAGGCAAGGACTGATTTGGAATAGTCAACGTGGCTTTGTGTGTGGGAAATCATGTCTCACAAACTTGATTGAGTTTTTTGAAGAAGTAACAAAGAGGATTGATGAGGGCAGAGCGGTAGATGTGATCTATATGGACTTCAGTAAGGCGTTCAACATGGTTCCTCATGGGAGACTGGTTAGCAAGGTTAGATCTCATGGAGTACAGGGAGAACTAGCCATTTGGATACAGAACTGGCTCAAAGTTAGAAGACAAGGGGTGCTGGTAAAGAGTTGTTTTTCAGATTGGAGGCCTGTGACCTGTGGAGTGCCACAAGGATTGGTGCTGGGTCCACTACTTTTCGTCATTTATATAAATGATTTAGATAAGAACATAGGAAGTATAGTTAGTAAGTTTGCAAATGACACCAAAATTGGAGGTGTAGTGGACAGTGAAGAAGTTTACGTCAGATTACAATGGGATCTTGATCAGATGGGCCAATGGGCTGAGAAGTGGCAGATGGAGTTTAATTTAGATAAATGTGAGGTGCTGCATTTTGGAAAAACAAAAAAGAGCAGGACTTATATACTTAATGATAAGGTCCTGGGGAATGCTACTGAGCAAAGAGACCTTAGAGTGCAGGTTGGAAATATTGTTGTTGATAGATGGGATAGTGAAGAAGGCTATGCTTTCCTTTATTGGTCAGAGTATTGGTTATAGGAGTTGGGAGGTCATGTTGCGGCTGTACAGGACATTGGTTAGGCTACTTTTGGAATATTGCATGCAGTTCTGATCACTTTGTATTGGAAGGATGTTATGAAACTTGAAAGAGTTCAGAAAAGATTTACAAGGATGTTGCCAACGTTGGAGGCTGACGGGTGACCTTATAAATGTTTATAAAATCATGAGGGGCTTGGATAGGATAAACAGACAAGGTCTTTTCCCTGCGGTGGGGGAGTCCAGAACTAGAGGGCATAGGTTTAGGGTGAGAGGGGAAAAACTGTAAAGGGACCTAAGGGGCAACTTTTTCATGCAAAGGAATGAGCTGCCAGAGGAAGTGGTGGAGGCTGGTACAGTTACAGCATTTAAAAGTCATCTGGATGGGTATATGAATAGGAAGTGTTTAGAGGGATATGGTCCAAGTGCTGGCAAATGGGACTAGATTAAGTTGGGATATCAGGTCGGCGTGGACAAGTTAGACCGAAGGGTCTGTTTCTGTGCTGTACATCCCTGTGACTCTATGTGGCAGGATCATACGACACCAGTCTAACCCAAGATTGGGATACAGATAGACTCTAACCTGACACCTTTAATACATTGTCTGAGTTGAGATGTAACTTTTTTTTATAAAACCTTAAGTTATTTCGAGAATGTGACTTAAAAGAAGTTCTGCGATTTACATATTAATGAACCGAAACCTGCAACCCGTTCTGAAAGATGAAAGACAACAGCAATCTAGGTTTGTTCAATATATTGTTTTAATTGCATGACACTGGGATGGTTTGCTATAAATTCTGTGTCTTAGATCCTGCCCCACTAGTTACCTGATGAAAGAGCAGTGCTCTGAAAGCTAGTACTTCCAAATAAACCTGTTGGACTATAACTTGGTGTTGTGTGATTTTTAACTTAATTATGAATGGTGATAATGAGGTAAAGAGTGAAAGGTTGGTCATAAAAGCAATAATAGGACAGTATGTTTCAAAGTAGACACTAAATTCTGCATATAGAGTAGCAAAAATATGGTATCCTCTGTCACAAAATATTGTTCATAGAATCCCACTGTATGGAAGCAGGCCTTTGGATCCATCAAATCTATACTGACCCTCTGAAGAGCATTCCACCCAGATCGACCCAATCCTGTAACCCTACAATTACCATGGCTAATCCACCTAGCCTACACATCCCTGGACACTATGGGTAATTTAAAATGGCTAATCCACCTAACCAGCACATCTTTGGACTGTGGGAGGAAACCAGAGCACCTGAAGGAACACAACACAGACATAGGAAGAATATGCAAACTCCACACAGTCAGCAGTGCTAACCACTGAGCCACCGTGTGGCCCCCAAAAATAGCAACAGAATCCTGTTTTTATTTAGAGGTAGAGAATGCAAACATAACAAGGCCATGCCGAACTTGTACAAAGCGTTAGGCTGCAGTTGGAATATTGTGTATAGTTATGGGTATCACATGTTGAAACAGAGACCCTAAATCCTTTTTCAAAAACAACTAAATAGCTGCTTAGAAAAGAGGAATATGGAGAATGAGACTAAGAATGGGATTCAGGTGGAAAAATAGCTGTTAGCCAAATAGCATGTAGCATTTTCCAATTCAGTGATGTCATTTCATGTTGTTTCCAACGTGATAAGTGGTGGAATGGAACAGTATTACACGCTCTAACCTCCAGACACTAAGTATTGGAAGCAAATTCCATCTACTGTACACTGTAATATGGCAAGTCTTCTGTCTATGCGCCCCCTAGTGGCTCCTGGACAGGAGGCCTTAGAGGAAGTCGGGCATCTGTCCCCTAAACTGAGGCATCAAACAAGAAAGAAGTTACAAAAATGATTTTCAAACACAATTATCCCTCCTGCAAGACTGATACAATTGCCCCACTGAATGCTGAGATTTGAACTGCTGCAGTTTGGGCTCTTTTATGTGTTGCATATTACATTAGGTATTCGTAATCTGTCTCAAACGCTCTTCCTCACTGTAACTTCCTGTTTCTTGTCACCATATTTGGGGTCTGGTTAGGAAATTGAAAGTGACAGCTGCATGTCATGCTCACAGCTCCTTCCTTTTTTCTTGTTCCATGATGGGGGATTTTTATTACTTGCAGTTTTTTTCCACTTAATGGAATCAAATCTGAAACCCTTTTTAAAACCTATTATTTGCCATAAAATAAAGCCCCCACCCCCACATCTCACACTTACACTGTCCTCGTTTGAATATCCCAGGGTCTTTTTAACATGTGTTTGATTAACTCTATATTGAATTGGTTAATTTGTGATGAAAATTGTACCTTTCTACCATGTTCTGATCTATATGAAATTTGCTTTTTCAAAGTTCAGTGTGTATTTAAGCGGTGAAGTGAGGACTATTCAGCTATGCACTCGGGTGCTATTATCTTAGATTGATAGGAGGTGAGTTAATACACATATGGTACCTCACAGACTTTCACAAAGTTCAAACTAGGTATCTAGAGCAACCCTGTGGGATAGATTTTGACCTTGCACAATTGCGTAAAATGGGTGATATCGAGCAGGCAGCCTGGTTTCCTTCCCTCCCGTTGAAGTCATAGAAATAACAATTGGAAAAGATGTAAAGCAGATTGTTAGCTTGATATTAGCTATTTCATACCATCGCACAAAATCAATAACCGCCCTTGAGTTTATCCACATCACAGAGGAAGGGATGCAGTTGCTGACTGAAAACCAGCACATCACCAATGGAAAGAAAGTAATACCAGAGATAAATGCCATTCTCCTGCACCTCTGAACTACAAGGTGGCATTGCTAGGAGCCTAACACCAGGCTTCTTGCTTTGACTGGGAAATGACTGCAGCAGACAAAATGCAAACAGGTATCATCTAGGCCGAGGTAGCATAGACTCATAGAGTTGTACTTCACGGAAACAGACTCTTCAGTCCAACTCGTCCATGCTGACCAGATATCCTAAATTAATCTAGTCCCATCTGCCACCATTTGGCCCATATCCCTCTAAACCTTTCCTATTCATGTACCAATCCAGATGTCTTTTAAATTTTGTAACTGTACCAGTCTCCACCATTTCCTCTGGCAGTTCATTCCATACATGCACCACCTTCTGTGTAAAAATGTTGCCTGTCAGGTCCCTTTAAATCTTTCCCCTCTCACCTTAAATATATGCCCTCTAGTTTTGAACTCCCCTACCCTGGAAAAAAGACTTTGGCTATTCATCTTATTCATGACCCTCATGATTTTATAAACTTCTATAAGGTCATCCCTCAGTCTCCAATGCTCCAGGGAGAATAGCCCCAGCCTATTCAGCCTTTCCCTATAGCTCAAACCCTCTAACCCCAGCAACATCCTTGTAAATCTTTTTTGCACCTTTACAAGTTTAACAATATCCTTCCCATTGCAGGGAGACTAGAATTGAGGGTTTTGAGAAGATTTGTAGCACAGGTTGAGGTTTGTAGCGAGCAAACCTACATCCAAGACTAGAATTGAACACAATATTCCATAAGTGGTCTAACCAATGTCCTGTACAGCTGCAACATGACCTCCCAACTCCTGTACCCAATGCACTGACCAATAAAGGTAAGCATACCAAACGCCTTCTTCACCACTCTGTCTATCTGTGACTCAACGTTCAAGGAACTATAAACCTGCATCCAAAGTCTCTTAGTTCAGCAACACTCCCAGGATTCCACCATTAAGTGTATAAGTTCAGTCCTTCTTTGTATTACCAAAATGCAATACCTCATATTTACCTAAATTAAACTCAATCTGCCACATCTTGGCCCATTTGATCAAGGTCCTGTTGTACTCTGAGATAATTTCTTTACTGTCCACTACACCTCCAACTTTGGTGTCATCTGTAATCTTACTAACCATACCTCCTATATTCACATCCAAATCATTGATATAAATGTCAAAGCTGCGGACCCAGCACTGATTCTTGTGTAAAAGTCTTTGGTTTAGGTAGCTGTGGGTTCAAGTTTCATCCCAGAGGCTTGTGAGGTTGACACCCCCAGTCAAGGATTGCTGCACCATCAGAACAGCCATTACAGGTCTATCTGCCTGTTTGGGTGACTATCAAAGATATTATTGTATGATTAGAGAAAGAGCAGTGAACTCTCTTAGAGTCCAGACCAACAGCACCAAACAAAAAATATTGTTCATAGTATTTTACAGTACAACATTAAAGTATGCAATATACTTCATTGAACATCGGCTACCCAATTTTACTTTCCCTGCACTCTTAACCCTTCACACATCGTTCTCCACTCTAATTGGTTTCCCCTTCAGGTCCCACATTCTTCTTGAATCCATACCCTTAGCAACGTTGTTGACTCTTAACTCCACTCAGGGCAATCAGGGAAAGGCGATAAATGCTGGCCCAGCCAGAGAAATCACATCGCCTGAATGAGTTACAAAAATATAAAGCAAGAGCAATCGTTTGCCTGCTTATCATGGAGCCTTTAATTCAAATGAAGGGCACATATCCAAAAGTGCCTTTTTCTTTTCCAGTTGCTCACTCACTGTGCATTTCCTGAATTCCTGCTTTTGTTCACCATTTATATATTTTGCCTCCTTTGTCCATGGCTCTCCAGAGTCCATTTGCAAGACTGACCACCAGATATCTCAGTAAATTTAATAAACAGTTTCAATATCAGATTTCAACTGAGAAGCAGAAACCCATCACACCCATGGACTTGTCAATGTCCTGGAGAGGGAGCATGCAGTGTCTGCCAGTACACTCAAGGCCTTCTGCAACTGGTGACTCTTGAAGTGCTCACATGTACTGCTAACATGGGTGGAAACATTCTAATTTCAATTGAGAAGTTTCCTTTCATCTGCACGAGTTAGTTTTGTATCATTTGAGCCCCTTTAAAGGAGGACACTTTAGATTCTTTCTTCATTGGTTTATTGACACTGGGGCAACTTATTGTTGGCCAGATTGGTCCACTTAGAAGATTATTATGTAATTAAAAATAGGGATTTATTTTCTTCTTTAAAACACAGAATATCTCAAAAGTGTAATGCAAGACCTAAGCATCTTCCACAGCATCTTCCAATTCTTAAGGAATTCAAAACTGCCGTTATTCTCTACATAACTTATAACATCATCTCAAGCTCTGTTGCTAAGCTTGTTCAGCCGTACCCCTAAGAGGGATAATGTTGTTGGATGTCATGGGCATTTTCTGTTCCGACATATTCTTATGTTCTTAATATGATGTTGTAAAGAAAATGTCTCCTCTAAGCAAAACGGTTTTATGCAGGATAATCAAAAACACAAAAGCTACAGCTTCTGGAAACCTGAAATTAAATAGAAAATGTTGGGGACACCAGATAGGTCAGCCAGTATTTATTGAGGGAAGAGAGAAAGATTAATGTTTCAGCTCCGGAGCCATTGTCAAAATTGTTCATTTATTTGCAGCGTATCCATCAATCCCTAGAGTAAGGAACATTGTCAGTGTGAGGGAGACTTTGCCTGAGTGAGACAGAGGACCAGTGAGTATTTTCTGGGAATTTGGTTCAAAGTGGGAATTCCTTGCGAAGTGGAACAGGTACTTTCAGTAAGGTTTACTGCAAGAAGGAATGTCTCCACAGTGAGAGATGAGTGGCCAAGGTTATTAATCATAACGATCCATAATGTGACACAAGAAGAGAGAAAGCAGTTGGCTGGTGAATATTTCTCATCTTTAAAATGAAAATAAGGTCTTCAGTTTATGTTTGGGTCTCGCATCCATTTTGGGGCTGTTTTCCCTGGAGCATCAGAGGCTGAGGGGTGACCTTATAGAGGTTTACAAAATTATGACGGGCATGGATAGGGTAAATAGGCAAAGTCTTTTCCCTGGGATCGGGCAGTCCAGAACTAGAGGGGAAAGAGACCTACAGGGCAACTTTTTCACACACAGGGTTGTACGTGTATGGAATGAGCTGCCAGAGGAACTGGTGGAGGCTGATACAATTGCAATATTTAAGAGGCATTTGGATGGGTATATGAATAGGAAGGGTTTGGAGGGATATGGGCCGGGTGCTGGCAGGTGGGACTAGATTGGGTTGGAATATCTGGTCGGCATGGACGGGTTGGACCAAAGGGTCTGTTTCTGTGCTGTACATCTCTATGACTCTATGTAAGATTGATACTGTATAAAAACATTACATTGTAAAGAAAGAGCAGGGGATTTAAGTGCAAAGAGCAGAGATTCTAAAGGAGTAATTCATTAACTATATGACATTACATTACAATAGAAATGGCAGGACTGGTAATGTATTGCTGCTGCAGCACATGCAGGATGCTGAACACCAAGGTAATCCAGCCAAACATATCTGTAGTTAGTGTTCGAAGCTCGCGGTACTGTGGATCTGAGTTGAGGAGCTGTAGTCCACAGCTGCAGACATTGTACCACATCTAAGAAACTTACCTGGACATTTTGCTTTGGGGTGGGAGGGAGGTGGCACCTCTCAGACTGGATAATTAAAATTTAGTCTGTGAACAGGGACAGAGGTTGTTACTGTAGGTGAGTCAGGTATGGCAACCTAAGGGGTAGTTCTCAAGGAACCTCAGGCCCTGCAGTTGTCCAACAGTTGCAACACTCTTGAAAGTGTGTAGACCAGAGTGGGGAATGCAAGGACAGTGGGAGGAGGAAATATAAATGTAGTAGTGGAAGGATACTGTAAAATTAAGGGGATAGATACTGATCTCTGCAGCCATGGGTGTGAGTTCCAAGGCTGTGTTGCCTGCCTGCTGCCAGCGTTAATCTCCTCAACGCTCGGCAGGAACTTGGAGTGGGAGGGGAGGGATATAGTTGTCGTCATCCAAATTGGTATCAATAACACTGATAGGACTGGAAAGGAGTTTCTGATGAAAGAATTTGAACAATTAGGGACTAAGTTAAAAAGCAGAACCTACAAGATAGTAATCTCAGGATTACTACCTGAGCCATGGGCAAACTGGCACAGAGTAAATAAAGGAGAAAGTGAGGACTGCAGATGCTGAGGATCAGAGCTGAAAATATGTGAGGTGTTGCAATTTAGAAAGTCAAATCAAGGTAGGAGTTTCATGGTGAGTGGTAAGGTCATAAGGAGTGTAGTGGAACAGAGGGACCTTGGAATTCAGATGCACAGTTCTCTAAAAGTGGAGTCACAGGTAGGCAGGGCAGTGAAGAAGGCTTTTGGCACAGTGGCCTTCTTCAGTCAGGGCATTGAATATAGAAGTTGGGAAGTTATGTTGCAGTTGTACAGAACGTTAGTGAGGCTGCACTTGGAGTATTGTGTTCAGTTTTAGACACCTTGCTGTAGGAAGAATGTTATTAAAGTGGAAAGAGTGCAGAAGAAATTTACAGGGATGTTGTCAGGATTCGATGGTCTGAGTTATAGGGAGAGATTGGATAAGCTGGGACTTTTTTTCTTTCGAGCATAGGAGACTGAGGGGAGATTTTATAAAAGTCTATAAGGTGATGAGAGGCATGGAGAGGGTGAATGCACTCAGTCTTTTTCCCAGGGTTGGGGAATCGAGGACTCGAGAGCATCAGTTTAAGGTAAGAGGGGAAAGAATAAAAGAGAACCTGAGGGGCATTGTCTTTTTATAGAGGGTGGTACACATTTGGAAGTGGAATTGGTTGAGGCAGGTACATTGACAACATTTCAAAAGCATTTGGACAAATACATGGATAGGAAAGGTTTGGAAGGATATGGGCCAAGTGCAGGGAAATGGGGTTACTGTGGATGGACATTTTGGTCGGCATGGACCAGTTTGGGTTGAAAGGCCTGTCTCCATGCTGTAGGACTCTATGATTGGTGCGGGAGGAATGGGTTTCAGTTCACAGGGCACTGGTACCAGTGAAGGGAATAGAAGGGAAACGGGAGACTTGGGTACTTGGGTAGAAGGGAGCTGTTCCAGTGGGATGGGCTTCAGTTGAACCATGCTGGGATCAGGCTTCTGGTGAATCGAATAACTAGTGCTGTAGAGAGGGCTCTAAACTAAATGGAGGGGATACATAGGCTTACAAAGCAAGAGATTATGACAGCATTTCAGGGCAGCTATTTACATAATGATACCCAGAGTCGGATAGGAAGGGGCAGAGCGTTCAAACATAGAAAAACATCAGCAAATTGGATCAAAGGTGGGAAAAGTGATAAAAAGTGATAATGGCTCTACTTAAATGCATGTCGCATTTGGAACAAAATAAAGGCATTAACAGTACAAATAGATATTCTAGTCATTACAGAGACATGGCTACAAGGAGATCAAAGCTAGGAACTATATATATTCAAGGGTAAGTGGCTTTTTAAAAGGACAGACAGGAAGGAAAAGTTAGTGGGTAGCTTTATTAGTACTGGATGGAATACATACAATAGCAAGAAATGATTGGAAGATAGAGAATCCATATGGGTGGAGGTAAAATAGAACAAGGGGAAGAAGACACTGGTAGGTGTAGATAATAGGTTCCCCAATAGTAACTACACTGTAGGACAGAGAATGCACCAGAAGATAATGAAGGCATGTTAAAAAAAAGGCAGTATATTAATCATGGGTGAATTTAATCTTCATAAAGTCAGTTAGCTCAGTTGGCTGGATGGCTGTTATGCAATGAGAGTGATGCCAACAGCATGGGTTCAATTACCACACCAGCTGTTACCAATAAAGGATTCTCCTTGTCAACCTCTCCCTTCGCCTGAGGCATCGTGAACTTCAGGTTAAACTGCCACCAGTTGTTGCTATCCAGTGAGAGAGCAGCTCTATCATCTGGTAAGATTATGATGACTTTGCCTTTTTAAAATCTTCATGTACACTGAGAAAATCAAATTGCTAGAGGTAACCATGAGGAAGAATTCATAGAGTGTATTTGGGAAATTTCCTGGAATACTATGTTGTGGATCCAACCAGGGTTCAGGCTATTATAGATCAGTCAATGCGTAATGGTTTAACAAACAATCTCAAAGTAAAATATCCCCTCGTAAACAGTGACCATAACATGGTAGAATTTAGCATCAGTTTGAGAGTGAAAAGCGTGGGTCAGCAACAACTGTGGAAAACATAATTACAAATGAATGAGGGCAGAGTCATCTGGCTGGACTGGGAAAGTAGTTTAGCAGAAAAGAAGATCAATGATAGACGTTTAAGAAAATAATTCATGACACACCAACAAAGATATATCTCTGAAGGAGAAAGATTCTAGGGAGGGAGATAAACAGACCATGATTAACCACGAAAGTTAAGGATAGTATAAAATTAAAAGAAAAGAAAACATGTAATGTGGCAATGATTAGTGGTAAGTTAGAATATGGGAAACAAGAGCAAAAGGGAAGTATAGCACAGGAACAGGCCCTTTAACCCTCCAAGCCAGTGCCGATCATCATGCCCTAACTAAACTATAAAACAAACCTTCTGCCCTTATTCAGTCTGTATCCCTCTATTCCCTCCCTATTCATGTAACCAATCAGATGCCTCTTAAATGTTGCCAATATGCCTGCTTCTGGCAATGCCTTCCAGGCTCCTACCACTCTCTGCATGAAAAACTTCCCTCATGCATCTTGCTTAAACTTGCCCCCCTCTCACCTTGACCCTGTGTCCCCTTGTAATTGAAACTTCAATCCTTGGAAAAAGCCTATACTATCTACCCTAGCTATGCCTCTCATTATTTTGTAGCCCTCTATCAGGTCCCCTCTCAGTTGCCGTCTTTCCAGTGAAAACAGTCCTAGTCTTTTTAACCTTTCCTCATAGCCAGTGCCTTTGAGACCATGCAATATCCTGGTGAACCTTCTTTGCACTCTCTCCAAAGCTTCCACATCCTTATGGTAGTGTGGCGACCAAACCTGCACACAATATTCCAAATGCGGCTTCGCAAGGGTTCTATATAACTGCAACATGGTTTGCCAACTCTTGGATTCCATGCTCCAGCTGATGAAGGCAAGCATGCTAAATGTTAGGAAAGTTTTACAAATCAATAAAAGATGAATAAAAATTACTTTGAGGGTGAATTAGCAAGTAATATAAAAATAGACAGTAAGAGCTTCTTTAAATAGATTAAAAGGAAAAGAGAGGCCAAAGTGAACATAGACCTTTAAAGAATGAGGCTAGGGAAATAATAATGGGGGACCAGGAAATGGCAGAGGAGTTGAATGAATGCTTTGTATCAATCTTCATTGTAGAAGGCACTAACAGCATTCCAAATATGCTAAATAATCAAGGAGTAAAAGGGGGTAGGAAATAAAACAATATCTATCTCTTGATAAAAAGTACTATGGAAACTAATGGCTAAAAGCCAATAACTCCCCTGGACCTTGTGGGTTGTATCCTAGGATATTAAGGGACGTAGCTACAGATAGTGAATGCCTGGTGATAATCTTCCAAGAATACTAAAATTCTGGAAAGCATTAGAAAACTGCCAATGTAATATCCTTATTCCTAAAGGAAGGAGCCAAAAACCAGTAACTGTAGGCTAGTTAGCTTAACATCTGTAATTGGGAAAATGTTATAACCCCTCAATTTGTTAATATTAGCAAAACATACTTTTAGCTCATCAATGAGTTGTTGGAAGCTAAACATGAACAGTGCATGCAGAACTAGGTCATTGAAGACAAACCCAAGATTTAAAGACTAAACAGAAAAGAAATCAAAGAACTGCAGAAATTACTGGGAAAACTCTGCAGGTCTGGCAGCATCTGTGGAGAGAAAACCGAATTAATGTTTCAGGTCCAGCATGCCTTCTTTCGAATTGCACCATTTTGAAGAAGGGTCACTGGACTGAGGATATGAACTTTACATTTTTGCTCCTTATTGCAAGTCTGAAGTTACAGGAAAGTGATCAAATTGCTTAATTAGTGCAACTCATACAATTCGCTGCCAGCAAATGTCCTGCACACAGTGATAGCAAACTTGCCATTATATTTTGTGTAAAATTATTAAAATGACACATTTTCTCCCTCACATTTTAATTCTGTGCAAATGTCCTTACTGTGCAACAATTTTACTTCAAACCAGTTACTGAAATGTTTCTGAATTATTCGCCCTCTTCTTTGCAGCTGGTTGTAAGGTCACTGAAGAGAATCTGAATTATGTATTATTTTATCAGTGTGCTAAATGTTTCCCACAGGCATATGTTTAGTCAGTTTTGTTGACGTCTCAGTGGTTCCAATCAAATCACAAATTCTGGAGGATAACTGGCAGCATCAAGTACACAAACACAGGACTGATATTAATATAATTGCTGCTTATGGTCTCCTTCTATGGACATCTTAAAAATTCTGATAAATGATCCAGTTTGTCATTTTTCTCCCAGATTGTATTAACTTGCTTTGAAGCTTTATTTCCCCTGTCTGTTTTTCCTTTTTCTGTCCCTCCTGTGGCTGTGACAATAGCCTGGATTTGTACTTACCTGAGCCACTGAGAATCCAGTCATAGAGTCATAGAGACGTACAGCACTGAAAACAGACCCTTCGGTCCAACTCGTCCATGCTAACTAGATATCCTAACCTAATCTAATCTCATTTGCCAGCACCCGGCCCATATTCCTCCAAACCCTTCCTATTGATATACCCATCTGGATACTTTTTAAATGTTGTCATTGTACCAGCCTCCACCACTTCCTCTGGCAGCTCATTCCATACACGCACCACCATCTGCGTGAAAAAGTTGCCCCTTAGGTCCCTTTTAAGTTTTTCCCCTCTCACCCGAAACCTATGCCCTCTAGTTCTGGACTCCCCCACCCAGGGAAAAGACTTTGTCTATTTACCCTATCCATGCCCCTCATGATTTTATAAACCTCTATAAGGTCACCTCTCAGCCTCTGATGCTCTAGGGAAAACAGTTCCAGTCTATTCAGCCTCACTCTATAGCTCAAATCTTCCTACCCTGGCAACATCCTTCTAAATCTTTTCTGAAGCCTTTCAAGTTTCACAACATCCTTCCGATAGGAGGAAGACCAGAATTGCACACAATATTCCAAAAATGGCCTAACCAATGTCCTCTCCATGATCTCCCAACTCCTATACGCAATGCTCTGACCAATATACAGGTTAGAAAGGTATGGGGTCCCAGAAGTCAAGATTTGTCCACTCAATTTAGAATTTGAACTGCAAAGCAAGTGCTCATTGATCAGGCTTGGGTTCCAGTCAGAGGGTTCTTGTGGTGTAGTGGTAGCATTCCTACCTCTGAGCCAGGAGGCCCAGGTTCAAGTTCCACTTGCTCCGAAGGTGCGTAATAACATCTGAATGAATGATTTTATTGTCACGTGTATTTTACAGTGAAAAAATACAATAAATGCAGTGAAAAGCTTCCACTGTTGCCATGATCCAGTGCCGTTTTGAATAGTTTAAGAATAATGAAAAAAAACATGAGAGAGTCCACAACTCTTCCACCACTGCTTCGACATCACCAGCATGGACCCAAACAACATTGAAGTTGCCATTCCTCAGGCACCATATTTTCCCGCTGGGCCTGCCTTACTGATGTAGCAGCCAATGCCAGATCCTGTGTTCGCCTCTCCAAGTAGTTGCCTCCTCGAGACTGCTGCCAGAGTCCTGCTCCTGGCTTACCAGCTGCCGCCATATTCCAGGTCCTGACAAAGCTGCCTTCCTTGTCGATGCTGCTCTGACTGAGCTCTCCCCAGAAGGTAAGTAGAAGCAAAAACTAAAAAGGTAAAAGAAAGAGAAAAGAAGAAAAAAGAAAAGCAGACGGAATGGACTGACCCTGGGCTCAGGAGCCCAGACGCAGCCTATCTTTCAACAAATTGAATAAAAAATATCTGCATTCCAGACAGATGGGGAAGAGGTTGGTAGAGAACATAGGTCAAGGTAAGTCCACACCATTGAGGGGTTTGCAAGCAATCCCACCGCTTAGGATGCCCATTGTCCCATGGTGGTGGTGGGGAATTGCAAAGGCCTGTGAGGGGGACGGTCAGAGGAAGGTTGTGGGATTAGTGGGGGAAAGGTTAGAGGCCTGGCAAAGTGATTGGCAGCCACATGGGGAAACCTCGGGGATTGTCTGATTGCAGGAACTGTCCAGGTCGAGAGGCAGGCTCCAGGACATAAGCATAATGTTGCTCACCTCCTGGATCATTATCATATTTAAAATACCTATCTGCCTCCTTGGAGCAGTTTGGGTCACTCAGCCCCTTTCAGTATGTCAGTTAAAGCAAGAATGGACTTTAACCCACTCTCCCCAGCCCAAACCCACTTACTTTTTTTGTGATTAAAATCCCTCCAACTAAATCTGGCCTCTAGTTAAAAGCAAGTGGTGTTCATTGTCAAGCAGCCAGAATGTGCCCACTGATGTGCAGTGATGAGGTTAGGAATTCATTTCGTTTTTCCAAATTGCCTTGGAGGCTTGTAAGGGCTGTTTTGTTGATATTCTGATGCATCCCAACAACAGGACTAGCAAGGTACACTTTATGTTAGAGTTAGAATATACATGGGCTATAGAAAGGGAGGACTTGATGGACCAGACAAACTTTTTTACTTTCTCTGCTCTATGTAGTATTTGAACTGTAAAGTTAATTAACAACTTTGAAAAACTGACCTAAGAAGAGCAATGGAGAGTGTGTTAGAAATACTATGTCACCTTAAACAAAACCAGGTCAAAAACTACATAAGACCCATTTGCCCCATTTTGCTGAGGTTGCCACCTGTCACTCACTGAGGTTATGACAAAGGGAGAATCACATTTTGTGCCTGTTTTGGTCATCTTGATGCATTTTGGCACAAATCCCATCATGACATCCAATATGTTAGACAGCTTAGATATTAAGAAGAAAGACTCTGCAATTTAGTACTTTTCATGACTTCAATATGTCCAAAAGCATTTTACAGATTTACAGTACTTTTGAAGGAAATGAACAGCCAGTTTGTTCAGAACAAGCACAACAATGCGATAATAACCAGATGCTCAGCTTTTATGATGTTGACTGAGGGACAAATATTATGAATCACCAGGGAAAACTCCCCAGCATTAATGCAATTAAGACTTTCTTGCTTTAAACACGTAGGCAAAATTACAGTTTGTTTTGACCTTTGAATTACCAGATAACAATTCAATGACTTTCAAAAAATTGCTATGCTTAATGGATTTCATTTATTTCTACTCACAAATACTGATTTAAGATAGTTACAAGAGAAAGTGAGGATTGCAGATGCTGGAGATCAGAATCGAGAGAGTGGTGCTGGAAAAGCACAGTGTATCAGGCAGCACCCGAGGAGCAGGAAAATCGATGTTTCGGGCACAAGCCATTCCTGCTCCTCGGATGCTGCCTGACCTGTGCTTTTCCAGTGCCACACTCTCGACTTAAAAAAGTTAAAATGGTTACAGAAACTGATTATAAATTTAATAGGTTGAGAAAGAAAAGAATGGAAAATAGTGAAAACAAAACCAAAGAACTACTTTGTTACTTTATTCCCCAAAAATGGAAGCTTCATTAAGATCAAGCACTAGATTGGTCAAATATGTTACCAATAAACTCAATTAAACAATAACCAAAATGTCCAGCTCCTGTTGATTGTAGACAACTTCCTTCATATTTGGTTCGACCTCCTCCTCTTTCCCTTGACGTTAACCTAAGTCAGCAGACAGTGTCTCATTTTAATGGTTCATCTGATAATGCAACACTCTCTCAGTATTACCTTGTAGTAGTTCAGCATCCCCTCAATACTTACCCTCTGACGGTGCCCACTCCCTCAGCACTGACCCTCTGATAGTGCCCACTCTCTCAGCACTGACCCCCTGACAGCACCCGCTCCCTCAGTATTGACCCTCTGACAGTGCCCGTTCCCTCAGCACTGACCCTCTGACAGTTCCCGCTCTCTCAGCACTGACCCTCTGACAGTGCCCGCTCCCCCAGCACTGACCCTCAGTGTGGAACACCTTCAGCATTGCTCTACAGTAGTGCCAGCTGGGATCTTTATGCTTAAATCTCGAGTGGGATTTAAGCTAACAATTTTCTGATTCTGAGACAGCAGTGTTGTCACTGAGCTACGTATATACTGTATGCGGTCCTTGATGCAAGAAAGCCAAACATTTTTATCATAAAAAGCTGCTTCTTTCAATATAACATTTTGCTGATAGAAGTTCAGATGCTTTTAATAAAAAATGAACAAAAGAAGTTATTTGTGTGTGGTTAGTGTCTTCAGTATTGGACAAAAGCTTCCATTCTGTCTTCTGCCTGCTGCCTCCTGCCGCCCTCTTCTCGAATGTCTCCCCGGGGGAAGGATATTATTTTTCGGTTAGATCTGGGCGCCACGCCACCCCCGCCTCCTCCCCCGGACGGACACGCGTCATTCGCCAACCTCTCTCTCGTGTAGGAGGCATGAACCGAGCCGGGAATATCCAGAACTCTCTCCAGCAAAAGATCAACAGACAAAAAACATCCATCAGTTACACGGCAGATCAGAAAGTAGCAACGGGGTGGAAGCGGCACAGAGATCAGGTCTTCGTTCATTTTAGTCAGTGGGTGCTCCCAAGGACTGAGATCTCACAGGAACTATCCAACATCACATCAGCCGGTCTGACCGCCAGAGTCCGCAGGACAACTTTAATCAAGAATCAACATTAAGGTAAAGGAGATTTAGACTGGTATATTTCACACTGTGCTAATTCAGAGGTTTCAGCCTTGATAAAGGGTCACTGGACTCTATACGTTAACTCAGCTGTCTCTCCACAGATGCTGACAGACCTGCTGAGTTTCTCCAGCAATTTCTGTTTTTGTTTTGGAGAAAATGTACTCTCTATTTTCTCCTGCTTCATAGAGTACCCCCAACGACACATCGTCTTGTCACTCAGGCTTGACAATAGTTGCAAGGTTTCGTATTCTAGTGGGGCTGGGAACGGTGGAAAAGGCGTGAAAGTTCTTTTAAGATAGCCACAGAATTAACTGACACTAAATCACATCTGCCAAAACAACTGCATGGTATATTCTATAATCTGTTCTGCTAATTGCAAGTTGGCTTTACACTGATATATTGAAATTGTTCAATAATTTGAATTAAATGTAAATATCATAAAGTGGAAGTTTTGCACTAAAGAAAATTAATTAATAGGCAGATTGAATTTAGCAACTTTGAACTAAGATGAGGATTCTGTTGATTGTGTGCAGGAGCATAAAAACATGTTGAATTAGCAACAATCATACAGTCCACTAATCTATAATCGCTAAATGTAATGCATATACAGACTGATGTAATATATACACTGCATGTAATACAGTGTGTAATTTACATTGATTGTATATAATACATAGTGGTGCTGTAATATGGTGGTGACAGTGTTGTACGGCATCATCACCCAATAATACATGTTTATATTTCAATGGGTGACTAGTACTAGAGAAAGTACTGGACAGAAGTTGTAAAATATAAGCTTTTGTTTTGTAACAGTATTAAGCAGATTTCCTGTTTGCTTTGTAATTATTCAATTTTCCTCCCCTCAGAGCCCATTTTATTGTGATATTTAGACTAAATTTATTTTGGCATGATGCTGCTCCTACATTTGAGGAGGATCTTCTCATACCTGTCTCTCACCCCTGGGGAGGAGGCAAAGAAAGCTGGTCAGCCAATCAGTGACATGTCTCCCATCTCTGCCTCCGAACCACCCTTTCTAATTGTTGTTCCTTCTAAATTCCAAATGCCCTCCTACAAATTCTTCCTGCTCACTGCCTTCTCACCAGATCGATATTAAGACTAATCCTTTCCACGATCATTAAACTACAATTTTTATGTGCTACAGACTTTTAGAAGCTAGTCTTGATGTCATCTAGTCACTTCTATTTTTATTTCATCGCCTTTACTATTCTCCTTTCCCCTTACAAAGATGCAATAAGAATCAGATTCACCAGTGCTCACTTTATCCAATTAATGTTGTGATCACATGCATCATTTTTTCCAACTCCTGCAGTTTAGAGATTCAGCAATAGTTAATGGATGGTTTAAAGATCCAGCTGGTGTTAATGGAATAGTCAGGGGTCCTGCACTCTTTGGGGATCTTGTGGTGCATTGGTAATGTCCCCAGCTCTGGACCAAGAAACCTAAGTTCAAGTCCCACTTACACCAGAAGTGTAATAACATCGCTGAACAGGTTGGATAGAAAATACCTCACTGATAGGAGATATGATTTCAATGCTAGAATTGTACTCCTTGTGGGTCACCAGTGGGTGTATAACGCATTGATTCCAGCTGTTCCTAATAGGTGGATCAGGGATCTAGCTGCTACTTTCCACCCCCACCCCAACCATCTGTTGTCCTATCTGCCGTTAAGGCTTTTTTTAAATTAACAAAGGGTGAGCAATGACCTTGTTCCATGGTTGCCCCAGTCAGCACAGCTGCAACAATTTTTTACCAGGGCTTATTGTTTAGCTAGGAGAAAGTGAGGACTGCAGATGCTGGAAATCAGAGCTGAAAATGTGTTGCTAGAAAAGCGCAGCAGGTCAGGCAGCATCCAAGGAGCAGGAGAATCGACGTTTCGGGCATGAACCCTTTCCTGGAGAAGGGCTCATGCCCGAAACGTCAATTCTCCTGTTCCTTGGATGCTGCCTGACCTGCTGCGCTTTTCCAGCAACACATTTTCAGCTTATTGTTTAGCTGCCAAGGTATGCCCTGGAGTCAAGCATTAGGTGAGATCCCAATGAAAACTGCACTGATCAAAAAGTCCTTGATTACTATTTTTGGTATCTGCCTGTGAGAGTCATAACATGAATTCTTTATCATGTGTACAGGGCTGAGAGAAAGAGCAGGAATTATTTTGCCAATCCTACAAGTTGGGCCCTGGCCTCTGCCAGTCTACCACTCTTCCCAGTGCCACAGGAGCCATTCAGCTGAGCAGGTCAGAGCCATCCCCATGGACAGACGTTCTGGCCAGGCTGTCCTGAGGCTCTCTAGTTACTGCCATAGCCGGCCAGCGTCATTTGAAAGCCAAAAAATGAAACAAAGCGCCGAACTAACTGCTTTGTTGATCCGATCATTTATTATAAACACCTTGCCTGCCCAGTGAAAACAAACCTTGAGAGCAGTTGGGCAATGCTTGCAAAATGGTGACACTCACCAGTGTCTTGACTTTATGTTTCTTTCGATAGAATGTGTGGGGTAAATATCGCCCCTGTGTTCTTCCCCTGAAAAAGGACGAGGTTTATTCTGATTTATGAGACTAAAAACCGCGTTGTTTACTCACAGGTTCAGCAGCGAGTCCCCCGCAATGTCTTTGCCACGGACCCTTGGTGAACTGCAGCTGTACCGTGTCCTGCAGAGGGCCCATCTGCTGCCCTATTATAATACCTTCATCCAGCAGGGAGGGGATGATGTGCAGCAGCTCAGTGAGGCGGGTGAGGAGGAGTTCCTGGAAATTATGTCCCTGGTTGGCATGGCGACGAAGCCTCTCCATGTGCGAAGGCTCCAGAAGGCCTTGCAGGAGTGGGTCGTGAACCCAGCCGTTTTCAACCAGCCTCTGGCCTCTGTTCCCCTCAGTAGCTTCTCTGCGTCGAAACTGATTAATGCATCTTCACGGGAGTCAAAGAAGAGACCGGTCAGCAGCAGCAGAGGCGCTACTCCGGCAAAGCAAGGCAAACATCTGCAAAGCTTCAGCACTGCATCAGCAAGGAGCATCAGCCCCAACTCCCCATCCGATGGGAGGGAGAATTTCTCAGTGCAGTTTTCTGGTGAAGAGTGCCAACCGCCAGAACCTGACAGCAGCGTCCCAGGCAACGACCCCACATCTCCCCGAGAGAGCCCCACCCAACTGGACCTTGACACAGCGCAGACGATTACAGACAGCGTCCGGCACACGATGAAGACTTTCCCCAAAAGTTACCACGATGAATTTTTGAAACTGAATAAAAAGTTTGCAAAATCCGTCGGTCTCATCTTCCGAACGGATGACAATAATAATCCCGCGAAGGAGGAGGATAACAGGAAGTCCGGTGGACGATCCGAGTGGAAGCGCGGGAACAGCAGGCAGCTGTCAAAATACGAGGTTGGGAACTCTGTAAATAACAACGGTTCTCTTGAGAGAAAAAAAGTGAGAGGGCGGTTTATTAAAATACAGTTGTGGGGAGGGAGATTAAAGGAGTGAACCCACTCCCTTCACACTTGTACGGTTGTGTGTCTGGGCTGCTACAGTGAAATAAAGGACAGGTCTTTAGAACAATTTATTTTGGCAATGCTGACAATGAACTTAAATGGAATCTTTCAACTCTGATATCTTTAATTCAGGCTTTAACGTGTGTCGTGGACAACTGCTGGGGAGGGCACAACCGAACATGGATGGCCAGATTTTAAAGCTGCAGTGAAATGTTAAGAAATTAGAGCAGTTGATAAGCAGCTTGCCTTTTCTTAATTGAGAAGGATAGGGCCTCGGAGTGTGGGGCATCACCATGGTTCAATAGAGTTAGCGAAAAGAACCATGAAGAGGAATGGTAAGGTGATGCTAACTGGAAATAGCAGAATCAATGATAACTTTTAAAATGGATATGGACAAGTATTTTAAACCATTTTTAAATAAAGAAAGTACAGCGAAAGGGACTAAGGAAAGATCTCTTCTTGAGTTTTGTTTAAAATTTGTACATTGTACAAGAAAGGGAAAAGTAGACAGGATGAGGAGCTGCACAGTTTTGAGGATCTGGGACAAAGTAGGTCCCTTGTGCTTGTTGAAACTTTATTGCTGGAACAGCGCAGCAGGTCAGGCAGCAAGTAGACAGGATGAGGAGCTGCACAGTTTTGAGGATCTGGGACAAAGTAGGTCCCTTGTGCTTGTGGCAAGGAGCAACTCCGGCAATCGTTTGAGTTTTGAAATGGGCGGAATCTCACAGCGCCAGGGCCCAGGGTTCGATTCCAGCCTCGGGGCGACTGTCCATGTGGAGTTTGCACGTTCTCCCCGTGTGTGCATGGGTTTCCTCCAGATGCTCTGGTTTCCTCCCACAGTCCAAAGGTGTGCAGGTCAGGGTGAATTCGCCGTGATAAATTGTCCCGTAGTGCACAGGGATGTGCAGGTTAGGGTGGGATTGGCCGTGCTAAATTGTCCCTGTCGTGCCCAGAGATGTGCAGGTTAGGGTGGGATTGGCCGTGCTAAATTGTCCCGTAGTGCCCAGGGATGTGCAGGTTAGGGTGGGATTGGCCGTGCTAAATTGTCCCCTAATGCCCAGGGATGTGCAG
>NC_057751.1:19473085-19557357 GCF_004010195.1 Chiloscyllium plagiosum | reverse complement strand
GTCTTTTTGGAGGTGGCGGAAATGTCGGTGGATGATTTGGTTTAAGCGAAGGTTGGTAGGGTGGAAGGTGAGCACCAGGGGTGTTCTGTCGTTGTTACGGTTGGAAGGGTAAGGTCTGAGGGCGGAGGTGCGGGTTGTGGACGAGATGCGTTGGAGGGCATCTTTAACCACGTGGGAAGGGAAATTGCGGTCTCTAAAGAAGGAGGCCATCTGGTGTGTTCTATGGTGGAACAGGTCCTCCTGAGAGCTGATATGGTGGAGGCGGAGGAATTGGGAATACGGGATGGCATTTTTGCAGGAGGTAGGGTGGAAAGAGGTGTAATCCAGGTAGCTGTGGGAGTCAGTGGGTTTGTAAAAACATGTCAGTGTCAAGTCAGTCGTCATTAATGGAGATGGAGAGGTCCAGGAAGGGGATGGAGGTGTCAAAGATGGTCCAGGTAAATTTAAGGTCAGGGTGGAAGGTGTTGGTGAAGTCGATGAATTGATCAACCTCCTCGCGGGAGCACGAGGTGCTTAATTGTCCCATAATGCCCAGGGATGCACAAGTTAGGGTGGATTGACTGTGCTAAATTGTCCCGTAGTGCCCGGGGATGTGTAGGTTAGGGTGGGATTGACCGTGCTAAATTGTTCCGTAGTGCCCGGGGATGTGTAGGTTAGGGTGGATTGGCCATGCTAAATTGTCCTAGTGCCCGGGGATGTGTAGGTTAGGGTGGATTGGCCGTGCTAAATTGTCCCGTAGTGCCCAGGGATGTGCAGGTTAGGGTGGATTGGCCATGGGAAATTGTCCCCGTTGTGCCCAGGGATGTGCAGGTTAGGGTGGGTTTGCCATGGGAAATTGTCCCATTGTGTCCGGGGATGTGCAGGTTAGGGTGGGTTTGCCATGGGAAATTGTCCCATTGTGTCCGGGGATGTGCAGGTTAGGGTGGATTAGCCATGGGAAGTGCAGGGTTCTGGGGATTGGGACAGGGACAGGGGTTGGGTGGGATGCTCTTCGGAGGGTCGGTGCAGACCTGATAGCCTCTTCCCGCACTGTCAAGATTCTATGGCAGAATGAGAAACGGAAATATGGGCTTTATGACATTCTGTTAACTCAACCTTTTGTAAGTTATGAGGGGGAATAAAGGGCAAGTCATCTTAGACGATAGTGCAAAGCGAGTGCGAGGTCATCTCTATGACTAAATCACCAAATAAAAGTAAAATCCTGCGGACTCTGGAGACCGGAAACAAGCGGAACAAAAAAGAAATCTGTGGAGAGAGACGAACAGCGTTAACGTTTCGAATCTGAAGCTTCTCCAGCACTTGCTGTTTTTATTTGAGGAAATCACCAGCCGGCTCTGGACACCCCAATGGAAAATATATTGAAGTAGAATTTCTCTGTCCCCCATCCCTCACTATTAAAACGCAAATTTCTCAGAATGAATCGTGTTTCTTTAGCACTGCAGGTGAGATAAATAAAGGATAAATAAAGAGTTGGCACTGTGGCACATACCAGTATTGATCAAGTTGCTTGCGAGTGTGCACATTTCTCATTGATGGTGATTTCGTTGTCCGAATCTTAAAAATGTAATTTCCTCACAATTCTTCAAGCTTACACTAAGCGACGCTCTCATTTGTGCACTTGGCTGTTAGGCACACTCGATTTCCTATATATTTTTAAATGTTTAAACTGTTTACTCCTGCTGTCCTCTTTCCAGTTGACCAGCAATGAGGCGACCGCTCCGTTTTGCAGGGTGGATAGCAACTTACTGATCGGGAGAGTCGATTTTCTTTCACTGGCTCGACTGGTGGCTCAGAGGCAAGCACGGTAAGACAGAGCAGGTTCCCCACCCTTACCAGGGTGCACAGAGCAGCTAGGCTTTTGTTGATTCCAAATCCTTTGATTTATTTCAACCTAGAATTTTTCTGTGGCCCTCTAAGTGTTATTATGACATTGTTGCGAACGAAGCCTCTGATCTTGTCTAGCAGACCCTAAATGTAATCTCTGTATTTCCCGAGTCAGTTGATGTCGATTCTTGAGGGAGTTCGGACTTTTCAATTGGAAATCAGATCCTAATAAGTACACACTGACCCCTGCTGGAAAGTGTGCGTATGTGGCTAGGAACAAACAAAGGAAAGAGGGGAGCTGTTGAACGTTGGAAGGGGATATGATAAACTGGGGAAGAAACACAATTTCAACTAGTTAGTGAGTCTGTAACTAGTGAATATAATTTTAAGATTATCATTAATAGAATGTTTAGAATACAGATCTGTACACAGAGGATCGTTCAGACATGACATTAAAATGGATGTGGACAAATATTTGAAATAGACGTTTTTTAAAAAATTGAATGCAGACTAAGGAAATAGCTCTCCTTCAATAAGCCCATGTATAATGTGCTAAATTACTTCGTTTTTAAAATTCCAAGACTGACTGATTCTATGATTGGGGAAGACAAATTTAAAACAAAGTTATTCATTCATGAGAGTCTAGTTTCTTTGGAATCTTCAAATAATCTTTTAAATCATTATTTTCCCTCCAGATTAAACTCCGATGAAGTTCATGGTCCCACTGTGAAGAATATGAAACTTGAGGTATGTCCAGTCTTTGGGTTTACGTATTGGAGTACTGTGCCAGCCTGGGTTGGTACAATTGCCAGAACTGGGTGGTGTGTGTCTCAAAGTCCATCAGAATGCTCATGACAAAAACTTGTGTGTGGAGTCTTTTAACATGGGGAGGCTATAGTGTTGCAGTTTCTACACGGTTCTGAAACTTCTGCTCTTACTATCTGTTGTAAGTGTGTTGGAAGGGTTTACAGATTGCTAGTCATTCTGTTGGCATACCTTCCATTAAATCTTGAAGTGGGACTTGAACCTGGATCTCTGGTCCAGTAGTAGGGATGTTACAATTGTTCCAAACTGGGCTGATACAGTGCCAGGTTGAGGTGGTAGTTCCAGGGGCTAGGTGGTACAGTACCAGGGCTCAGGCAGCACAGTGCCATTGTTGAGGTGATACAGTACCAGCACTGGTATGGTACAATGCCAGTAACACTTTTAATTATTCAGCTTTTTATTTTCCAAATAGCACCAGCTAGAATCTGACTTGAAGCACGCAATGCTGATACAGAGTCAAACTGAATTGATCAAACACCAAAGGAAAGCTTCAGCAGGGTCCAGATGCAACAAAGAGGAGGATACTGGCAGCCTATTCAGGGATAGTCTCTCTGGACAAATGGAAGGTATGTACAACATTTGTTCTACTCTAGATTTTCATTGCCTTTTGGGTGGGTAGGGGAGGGTTATTATTATTTATTAAAATAAAACAGTGGATAAATAATAAAGTTAACATGCACTGTATTTACTGGTCAGGAGGAGAAATGATACTCACTGTGATTCCATTGACTAGTCCTTTCTGTCAGAACATCAGTTGTGATCGAGTTGACCCTTCAGCCTTTCATTTTTGGCACTCCGATATGCGAATGGGAGTGGGATCAGGTTTCCTGGCCTCAAAAACCCTTCTAATTCCAGAGGTTGTCACCTCTGTGTAAAGAAAGACTGAATCATGCTTGTGCTGATCTTGCCCTTCAGAACCTTGAGTCGAGAGTGTGCTGCTGGAAAAGCACAGCCAGTCGATTCTCCTGTTCCTCAGATGCTGCCTGACCGACTGCTTTTCCAGTATCGCACTGTCGTCTCTGATCTCCAGCATCTGCACTCTTCACTTTGTCCTTCAGAGGTTTGACTCTGTCTTCATGCTCTGGGCCAGCTGCTACTGCTGTTTTGCTATCCCACTGTGTCCTAGACACATCTCTCAGGGTCTGGTTCGGGTGTCTTTTTCTAAGACTGGTGAGGCTAAATTTACCTAGTTATCCCTCAGAGCTTACCTACGGGAATCAGATAGTTTGTCTGCAAAACGCTTCCCTTTCCTTGCCAGCTTTAGGGGCGAGTGTCAACTGCCCCACTCTCTGCAACAGGTAGATCAGAATCGGGGTCATTCAGAACCTTTTGGTGGTCGGCATCAGTTCAGGAGTTCAGACACAGTGGCTAGCTATTACTCTGCAGCAAACAATTGCCCCAAGATGGAATCTAGATCCATACTGGGATCAGCAGGCTTAGATTGTTGTGTGTTCTGTATGTTAGTAATGGATGTGCGACAGAGGGAAAGAAGTAGAGAACCTTCAATCTATAGATAGTCCACTCCTGTTAACTCAAAGTCAATTTTGCTGTAGAAGTGTCTGAATTATCCAATAGTTTGAATGCATTGATTTTAAGAAAACAGTATAAGGAGTGTTCTGCACAGTTTCAGTTAGAATGAAGAGATCATTTGATTGAAGCATTGTCGACCGTAACAACATTACATCACAAAATACATAACTGGGAAAAGGAGCAACTGTTGTCAAGGAGGCAATATTTTATACACAGCAAGATCCCATAAACAGTGATGTCATGATTGACCAATTTGTGTTGGTGATGTTGGCTTGAAGGATAATTATTGATGAGGATAACTCTCTGCTTTTCTTCAAAAACAGTCAAGTTGAGGGTATTTAGTCAAGTCGAGGGTATTTAGTCAAGTCTCTGATGTGTTGCCTCCAGATTCAAATGTTCCAATGCATCCTGGCTAGCCTCCTATCTTCCACTGTCTACATTAGAGTGGTGCTGGAAAAGCACAGTCGGTCAGGCAACATCCGAGGAGCAGGAAAATCAACGTTTCGGGCAAAAGTCCTGATGAAGGGCTTTTGCCCGAAACGTTGATTTTCCTGCTCCTCGGATGCTGCCTGACCGGCTGTGCTTTTCCAGCACCACTCTAAGCTCTGATTTCCAGCATCTGCAGTCCTCACTTTTCCCATCTTCCACTGTCTACCAACCTGAGATCTTCCAAAACTTTACGACCTGTACTCCTTTTCAGCTCCGAGTCCCATCCACCCATTACTTTCTATGCCCAATGACCTATATTAACCTGTGGTTAAGCAATGTCTTTATTCTAATTGGGGCATCTTGCACATGTCTCATAACTTGATTGAGTTTTTTGAAGATGTAACAAAGGATTGATGAGGGCAGAGCGGTAGATGTGATCTATATGGACTTCAGTAAGGCATTCGACAAGGTTCATCATGGGAGACTGATTAGCAAGGTTAAATCTCATGGAATACAGGGAGAACTAGGCATTTGGATACAGAACTGACTCAAAGGTGGAAGACAGAGGGTGGTGGTGGAGGGTTGCTTTTCAGACTGTGACCAATGGTGTGCCACAAGGATCGGGTGCTGGGTCCACTGCTTTTTGTCATTTATATAAATGATTTTGACGTGCACATCAGAGGTACAGTTAGTGAGTTTGCAGATGACACCAAAATTGGAGGTGTAGTGGACAGCGAAGAAGGTTACCTCAGAGTACAATGAGATCTTGATCAGATGGGCCAATGGGCTGAGGAGTGACAGGTGGAATTTAATTCAGATAAATGCGAGGTGCTGCATTTTGGGAAAGCAAACCAGAGCAGGACTTATACACTTAATGGTAAGGTCCTGGGGAGTGTTGCTGAGCAAACAGACCTTGGAGTGCAGGTTCATAGCTCCTTGAAAGTGGAGTCGCAGGTAGATAGGATAGTGAAGGCGGCGTTTGGTATGCTTTCCTTTATTGGTCAGACTATTGAGTACAGGAGTTGTGAGGTCATATTGCAGCTGTACAGGACATTGGTTAGGCCACTGTTGGAATATTGTGTGCAATTCTGGTCTCCTTCCTGTTGGAAAGATGCTGTGAAACTTGAAAGGGTTCAGAAAAGATTTACAAGGATGTTGCCAGGGTTGGAAGATTTGAGCTATAGGGAGAGGCTGAATAGACTGGGGCTGTTTTCCCTGGAGCATCAGAGGCTGAGGGGTGACCTTATAGAAGTTTATAAAATCATGAGGGGCATGGATAGGGTAAATAGACAAAGTCTTTTCCCTGGGGTGGGGAAGTCCAGAACTAGAGGGCATAGGTTTCGGGTGAGAGGGGAAAGATGTGAAAGGGACCTAAGGGTCAACTTTTTCATGCAAAGGGTGGTGCGTGTATGGAATGAGTTGCCAGAGGAAGTGGTGGAGGCTGGTACAGTTACAGCATTTATGGGTATATGAATAGGAAGGGTTTAGAGGGATATGGGCCAAATGTTGGCAAAGGGGACTAGATTGGGTTGGAATATCTGGTCGGCATGGACAAGTTGGACCGAAGGGTCTGTTTCCATGCTGTACATCTCTGTAACTCTATCTCTCACTTTAATTGTTCCACAATTGTCAGCAATGCTTTCAACTACCAAAACCTGTGGAAGTCTCCCCCCTCAATCTCTCTGGCTCTCCTTCCTCCTTTAAAACGTACCTCTTTGACCAAGCATTTATGCATTTACCCTAACATGTGCAACTGTCTCATATTTTGTTTTATAACATTCCTGTGAAGCACCTTTACTGTGTTCAAAATGCTAAATAAATATAAGTTGCTGTGATTGTTGAGTGGGATTTGAACCCATGTATTACAGTTGATGTTAGCTGAATTCACAGTTTGAAAATCTGTGATCGACAAAGTTTTTTGCCAGTCTCGTCTATTAAGGGATTAAAGTGTTAACAGTTGAGATCGGCTTCGTTTGGCTAAGGTGGTATCATACAACTGGCAAGGCAAACTGACCCCCTGCAGCCAAGGGGAGTATCCAGAGAGGAGGTGACAGTAAGCTAAGAAGTGAGTGTGTTTTCAGGTAGGAGGACTGTGGGGGTGAGATCAGACCTTGATCCAAACACCCACTTCCAAAAGCAGGAGTATATCTCTGAGGGCGAGGGGCGGGGGTTGACATTTGGTCTGTGTGTATCACTTGAATTGAACACAAAAACAATCTAAAGGTAATCCCCAGAACGCTTGAAGCAAGAATGCCCCTCACAAGTTCCTCTCTTCAATCATATTTATGAATACATCAGATTTACTAAACTGATGTTAAAGAAACACTCGTATTCACATAGCACCTTTCATAACCTCAGGATGACCAAAGTGCTTTGTAGCCAATTATCTCTTTTGTAATATAGTCACTGTTTCAATATTGGAAACACAGCAGGCAACTTGCACACAGCAAGTTCCTGCAACAGTCACATGACCATCTGTTTGAGTGATAATGATTGCTGTCTATGTCACAGAGCAGCTCCCTTCATCCAATCTGTGGCACCTAACCTGTTGGGAATATATCCCTGACGTGGTATGCCATAGCACCTAATCTGCTGTGCTATGGTTAGGTGGCTTTCTTACAGGTCAGGGCAAAATAAATGGAGCCACTCAGTGATGAAGGTAGCAAGGGTTGTAGGGCTATGGGGAAAATCAGGGGATTATGACTATTTGGATAACCTAGCAGAGGCACGATGGGCTGAAGTTTCCTGTTCTGTATGATTTTGGGTGGCACAGTGGTTAGCACTGCTGCCTCACAGCGCCAGAGACCCGGGGTCAATTCCCGCCTCAGGTGACTGCCTGTGTGGAGTTTGCACATTCTCCCCGTGTCTGCGTGGGTTTCGTCCGGGTGCTCCAGTTTCCTCCCACAGTCCAAAAATGTTAGGTGAATTGGCCACGCTAAATTGCCCGTAGTGTTAGGGTCTGGGTGGGTGCGCTTCAGTGGGTCGGTGTGGACTTGTTGGGCCGAAGGGCCTGTTTCCACACTAAGTAATCTAATCTAAAGTAATCTAATCTCCCTCCCAATCCTATGATATTGAATACAGCGATAATAACAAAGGTTAATCAGTTCTTAATATGTTCTGAATCTAATTGTCTTACTTCATTTCTTGTTATAGAAGCAGAAAGTGGGGAATATCTGAAAGGTAACTAACTGCCACTCAGCCTCTATTATCATTGAGAAGGTACTGAAGACAGTGAAATAATGAAACCAAAGGACGTAATAAAACCATAAAATTAAAAGCTGCAGCAAACGGATATGAACATGACCACATCAGGATTTAATGCTCACCATTTTCTCAGATCTCTCAGGGAATGCATGGACCTACACTGTCAAGCAAATTGGAAGTTAACTCCTCCACTTCAATTTGATTTTTGTCTAATTCTACTTTTGGAAAATGGCAAATGAGGCCTGTGTTGCCACTGCACTGTGGATTGGACAGATCAGGTGCTTCTGTAAATGGGATCTGGGCCATTCCGCAAGAATCCTGCTCCATTCCAAGTTCACATTTATCCATTGCTGTTCTTGTACAGAGATGTTTGAGATGCAACTATCTTCCACATTGACAAGCCAGGTCTTTATTACTGTCGACTTGTACAGAGTTTCCCTCTGCTAATGGTTAGCTGAAAGTGATTGGAAGGAGAAAGAGTTGGTTCTGGATTTTCAGTAAGACTGAAGTTAGCAATAGGGTATTGCAACACCCAACAGAGATGATATAGGTCTGTATGATTCACTTCATACTTCGCAGTATGTTTACTGACTGTACTTTGAGGGGAACTTGAACCTGTGTTGAAGGATAATTAATTAATATTTAAGAGAGCAGAATTCATGGCGCAGAGCATTGTATGGGTGATACTGAAATAACTGTACTAAGGTCGGTGTCCTGTCACCAAGTCACCCTTTCTTTACTAGAGCACAGTACACGAGCTGTGGCCAGCCAACTCAGAGTCAGTCCTCAACTGAGGAGATTCTAACCCCAATCAAGAACCTCATGGTTAACCAGGTCCACCTGGTTCTAATCACGACAGATGCTGATGGGTTTGAAACTACAGTGAGTTGTACAAAAACAACCCTCAAAAGGTGGGAGTTGACCTGTTGCTCAGACAATGGAGTGACATAAAACTATCACCTGTCTACTTAAGTCTCTTGCTTACACAGTGCAATTATTCAGTGTCCTTGAACATTGATTTCAGTTTGCTTTATGTCTACAAATATTCCAGATCCTTATTTGAATTAATTAATTTCGTGAAAAACAAATTGAGACTTTTTGTTTACCGATGATACCAAGCTAACAATGTGGAAATCAAAAGCTCTGTAACTCAATCAGTATTCAAACAAAGAATAAAAAGCTATCGCATTCTCCACCTGTTTCAACCTCTGCTTTATCCTAACTTGTCTTTCTTTTTTAATTGTGGGGAAGCAGTAGTTTATTAAATCTCCCAATCGAGTTTACTGAGAGACTAGTGTGATGTTTACATGACACTGGAAATGATTCCATAATGTGTTTCCATTAGGATAGATTCCAACCGCCAGTGACAAATGATGAATGACAGAACATGCCCAACTGCAACTGTTTGTTCCTGCAGAGGAGGGATGGGGGAAAGGTGATGTGTTGGGAGTATTTAGGCCAAGACATTTGAACAGACCAGCAGGATAAAAAGTACATTGCTGGATTGTCTCAGATCAGCTGGGGCCTTAGCTTATATCATGTGGGTTTGGCTGCTTGAGCTGCACTTGATGAACTGATGCCTTGGCATGGCTAAGTTGAAAGCTAAGTGTGGCATTTTCTAAGCCAAATGAGAGCAGATGGTGTATGTTTGCTACCACAAGGACATTCTAACTCCTGGGGGCTGGGAAAGTATTGAGAAAGTCTGTGCTGCCAGACACATTGGGACAACCAATGTACTCTTATGTCCAGATGAAAAAGTATTTTGCAAAAGTACTTTCTTGGCAGAGAAAGAGGGATGAGTATCTATGTTGATACATAGGAATTTTGTAAACATATTTTTATGAAGTCCATGCACTTCCAAAGAAAACTACAATGTAGGAGCTCCTGATTCATACCTGCAAAGAGCCAAGCCAGCTGTTACACTGAACTACTGCCATTTTTAAGAACGATGTTATTGCTTCTGGTTTGGAACAAGGGATCAGGACTCTGCACAAGGATGACTAGAGTTAATTCAGCATCTGGTTGCACTGACAACATGGATAGCACTGACATCCCATCTTCTTCTTACTGCCAGATTGTGGGTCCCAATATGAAGATAAACTGTAATCAACAATAAACGGATGCAATTAACAGCACCAAGCATAGAAACGTCAGCCTGTGGTGAGGCACTCTGCTCTCCACTCTCACGGAGTCACTGCTGCAGTCAGATATGGCAGGAGGGGGGGAAAAGGAGAGAGTTGCCTGGATACAGAGAGAGCTTGCAGTCTGTAGAACTGGTTCACAATGTGGTTCATTTCATACCTCCTTAAAATGCATTGTTTCATTGTTTGCATGAATTGATTCATTTTTGTAACACAGTGTTAAATATAACTTGTTTTTACCATGTACATACTCATTTAAGCTTCATGAATGGAGAGCAAACATGCCAAAGTCTGCCAGAAGAGAGAACCATTATTTCAGTGATATGAGTATTCAGTACTTGGATGATATATTTTGTTCAAAACCCTATTTTTCTTTTCCATGTAATTTGTTTGATCTGCTTGTAGTTAAAGGTTTTGATAACAGTGAGTTGAGACTAAGGCTAGCCAACATAGACCAGCCAGCTGTCCCCAAAGCAGGTGTGGGAGTTAAGGATATAGTGAAAGCTGTTGGCCCTCTATAGCACAGCTTTTCATTCTACTATTTGATTGTATAGTAGAGGAGGAAAAGATTAAGGTTCATGCCTGCAATTCCCCACTGACGCTTGGCTAGAGTGAATCATCAAACAGCAGAATGCCCCTGAAGATGTTTGGCTGCTATTTAACATTCCTAACTGGAGGTAGAGCAATGAATGGTACCAACTGTAAAAGCACAACATTAAGGTGAGGAAAGATAGATAAGCCCTCAATCAACACAAGTAGAAGCATTTAAAAATAAATCAAAAAGATGGGCATTTCTTTCAGAACCTCCGCACATCCCAATGTGCTTCGTAGAGATTGAGGAGCATAAAAAAAATAGAAGCAAGAGCAGTCCATACTTTCCTTGGGACTGCTTCACCATTTGGTACAATGATGGCTGATCATCAGCCGTAACTCCACTTTCTCTCCCCTGAATCCATGACAACAATGGAGTAGCCACAATCCTCTGGGAGAGGGAAATCCAAAGCTTCACAACCCTTGGAATTCTCTAGTATTATTATTGAAGTGTAGTCATTATAGCAACATACGACATGCTGCCAATTTGCATACAGCAAGCTCCTACAAACAATAATGAGATAAAATGACCAGATCATTTTAGCAATGTTGATACACACATAAATATTAGCCAAGCTGTCAATAACTGTAGCCAAAGAAAAACATGATGGCTTTGATAGAATTTAGCTTAACGTCCAAATGCAGAATTTGCTTTGGAATATAAAGGGTCAATGGCAGCAGTCTTATAATGTGGACTATCATACCTGCAACCCCTGTAGTGAGGGATCTCTGTTAGTCTATATAAGGTGCAAATCTCTGTATGTATGTGGAAGATTAGTTTTATAACGTACACTATTTGCACATAAAATAAATATTATGCATTAAAGTATATTTTAGAATTTATTTCTGGTTGTCTCCTTGTGCCTGGGCAAGGTTCATTCCATTAAAATATATTCACTGTTACCAGAGATCATGAGTCTGAGTCAGTTCATTTTCAAATAGCGAGCATTAAAACATACAGAGACTGAACTGTCCATGAGGCTGAATGGATAAAGGCCTTGTGTGTGGGGCTAAACCACACAAAACTCTGAGATACAGGTTCGCTGATCTCAAGCAGCGTGTTACAATTGACCCCTGCATTTTTAGGCAGAGGTAAGAAAAATGGGATAGATTTGACTGCACTGACAGCCAGCACAGCACAGCTCCTAACAAGTTACCAAAATCTCTACTGAAAGGTGAATGTGTGTAATTGGGTGAAGACATTATCAGCTTCAGTTGTCATCGCCAAGAAGTAACTAGTATTCTGATTCTGCCAGGAAGAGTGTACTGATAATGAAGCTCAGCAGAAGTGGGGACTGCAGATGCTTGAGATTAGAGTGGTGCTGGAAAAGCACAGAAGAGCAGGAAGCATCCGAGGAGCAGGAATATCGACGTTTTGGGCAAAAGCCTGATGAAGGACTTTTGCCCGAAACGTCAATTTTCCTGCTCCTCGGATGCTGCCTGCCCTGCTGTGCTTTTCCAGCACCACACTAATCTAGACTGATAATGAAGCTCCACTACTCTGGAACATTTACACTATTGGTACGTGTTGCAATGTCCAAAATGGCCAATTTATTTATCTTTATTTATCTAGAAAAAAGCTTCAGTAGGTTATTTCAATATACTCAAAAGCAACTTGTCTATTATATACAAATTTTTTTTTATTCTTTAAAGAAGTGGCAGAGTACACTACTGTGTCGACTTGAACCAAATCCACTTAATCTCAATATACACATTTCTCCACGGACTATGAGATACTACAACCCTGCAGAGATGTCACAGGCTTCCTAAAAAAGCAAAATAAAACACTCCTGGTGGTCAAGGTTTCAAATCCATCGGATAGAATAGGTTGACTTCTCACAGTTCCTTCAATTTCCTGTCAACAAGATCTGATTGCTGACAGTCACAGGATGATAGAAGATTTTCAGACCAGATCTCAGATTCAGATTGAAAACAGGAGGCCTGATAATTGAAACTTTGTCAGGTTTTTGTGAGGATGACATTGAAAGAATGCAGAGAGCTAGGGATAGGTTAAGTGAATGGGCCAAAGTCTGACAGAACCTTAGAATCATACAGCGTTTTAGCTACGTTCAGAGACAGGTTGTTGGCTCTCCACCAGTCCGTTAGCTGCTGCACCTCCTCTCTGTATGCTGACTCATTGTTCATGCTGATGAGACCCACTACCGTCATATCATCAGCGATCTTGATGATGTGATTTGAGCTGTGCATCACTGCACAGTCATGTGTCAGCAGGGTGAACAGTAGTGGACTGAGCACACAGCCCTGGAGGCCTGCGTGCTCAGTGTGATGATGTTGGAGATGCTGTTCCCAATCCGGACTGACTCAGGTCCCCCAGTCAAGAAGTCCAGGGGCCAGTTACAGAGGGAGCTATTCAAGCTCAGCCAACTCTGCTGAGGAATGATAGATTTCAGCTCTGCATTCAACACTTTGAACAGTAATCGGACAGTGTCCTTGTTCTCCAGGTGGGTGAGGGCCAGAGGGAGGGTGGTGGAAATGGCATCATCGGTTGAGTGGTTGGGACGATATGCGAACTGTAGGGTGTCCAGTGAGGGGGGGGGGGGGGGGAGGGGCAGCAGGGTCTTAATATGCCTAATTCAAGCTTCTCCAAACACTTCAAGATGAGGAGTGTTAGCATAACAGGGTGGAATCATTCAGGCAGGACGCTGAAGATTTCTTCAGCACGCGAACGATGGTAAAGGCCTTGAAGCCCGTTGGAAGTATTCTGCTCCTGGCCCATATCCCACCAAACCTTGCCTATTCATGAACTTATCCAAATGCTTTTTAAAAGTTGTAACTGTACCTGCATCCACCACTTTCTCTGGCAGTTCATTCCACACATGAACCACTCATTGTGTAAAAGAAGTTGCCTCTCATGTCCTTTTTAAATCCTGCTCATCTTTAAAAATATGCCTCTCTAGCTTTGAACTCAGCCACCCTCAGGAAAAGACCCTTGTCATTCACCTTATCTATGCCCCTTATGATTCTATAAACCTCATTAAGGTCACCCCTCAACCTCCTACATTCCAATGAATAAGTCCCAGCCTTTCCATCTATTCTTATATCTCAAACCTCCCAATCCCAGAAACATTGTGGTAAATCTCTTCTCAACACTCTCCACATAACAGGGCAACCAGAATTACACACAGTAAGCCAGACGAGGCCTCACCAACATTTTGTGCAATCTCACGATGGAGTGGGAAAAGGCCAATGTATTCACTTTGGCAGGAAGAATAAAAAAAGTAGAGTATTACTTAAATGGAGAAGGAGTGCAGAATTCTCAGGGGCAGAGGGATTGAGGTGTCCTAGTGCATGAGTCACAGGAAATTAATCTGCACTGACAACACAAAATCAGGAAGGCTAATGGGATGCTAGCTTTTATTAAGAGAGGAATTGAAAATAAAAGTGAGGATGTTATGCTTCAGTTACACAAAACCTTGGTGAGAACACATCCTGAATAGTGCACGTAGTTCTGGTCGCCTTGTTTAAAAGGAAGGATGGAAATGTATTAGAGGTGATTCAGTGGAAGTTTACTGGATTGGTCCCTGGAATTAGCAGGTTGCCTTATAAGGAAAGGTTGGACAGTCTGGACTTGATTCCACTGGAGTTTTGAAGGGTGATGGATGACTTCACTAAGTGTATAAGATTAGATTAGATTAGATTACTTACAGTGTGGAAACAGGCCCTTCGGCCCAACAAGTCCACACCGCCCCGCCGAAGCGCAACCCACCCATACCCCTACATTTACCCCTTACCTAACACTACAGGCAATTTAGCATGGCCAATTCACCTGACCTGCACATCTTTGGACTGTGGGAGGAAACCGGAGCACCCGGAGGAAACCCACACAGACACGGGGAGAACGTGCAAACTCCACACAGTCAGTCGCCTGAGGCGGGAATTGAACCCGGGTCTCTGGCGCTGTGAGGCAGCAGTGCTAACCACTGTGCCACCGTGCCGCCCACAACTGCCGCCAGATGCTGCCTGGTCTGGACAAGATGGATGTGGAAATAGTGTTGGCTCTTGTGAGTGAGTCCAGAAGGGGGTACTCTTAAAATTAGGGGATACCCTTTCAGGACAGGGCATGAAGAGAACTTTTGTTTCCTCAGAGGGCTGAGAGACTTTGGAACTCTGTCTCAGAAGGCAGTGGAAGTGGTTCATTGAATATACATTTAATGCGGAAATGGACAGACCCTTGTCTAACAGAGGAATCAAAGAGTTATTGGATGTAGATGGGAATGCGGAATTTGATACAAACAGATGAGCCATTATCTTACTGAATGGCAGAGCAGGCTTCAGAGGCCGAACGGCCTACTCCTGCTCCTAATTCATAATTCATGTGTTTTTGTTTGACAAGTGGTTTGACCACCATTAACATACAAAAGAAAACGGCAAACAGGTTGGAGGAAGTGTACCTTATACAGAAGCACACATTTCTGCCAGGAACCCATCTCAGTTGATGTTAATAAACACACAGCGTTGCTGTCATGTCGAAAAAGGTGAGCTTTTGTAATACATTCCGAGATATCACACAGTTTGGATACTGTAATGGCATACTGCTTCGATTGGAAAGCTATACTCTCTAGTCAACCTCTGCCAATATTAATAAATCTAAAACTAACTCTTGCTCCTTTTAATCCACCATTCGCTGTTAATAGAGCCCTGCAGTAGTCGGAACAAGACAACTTAGCATCTTAGCACAGAAGGATCTGATGATAATCATAACTGGGGTTTTTACAAACAGATAGAATACAGAATTACTTCTACTGAAAAGGATCTTTCATGGTGCTGGTGAACCCCCTCCATTGGTGGAAGCACAGTAAGGTAGCAAGGACGAGAGAGGCAAATTAAAACCAATGAGAGGGGAAATTACGAGCACGATAGGATTCCTTTTGTGTGTGCAATAAGGGCACTGCGCTAATGAGGTTGATGTACTTACAGGTAAACTGCTTCAGCAAATACTAAAATACAAAATGAGATATGGGCTTTTCCATTTATTGTCTGTGAATGATGGTGCTTTGTAGATCTGGCCAGTTCTAGTTCATGAAATTTAGGTGGGGCACAGGGTTTAATCTTTGTTATGCAGAGTTCCTGTACTTGGTCACAGGACAAATGGTATTGCCAAGCTCCCTCCCCAAACAGCAGGCAGCATTTTGTACAATAGCTCACACCTAGCCTCTGAGCAGCATTACAGGGGACAGCATGTCAATAGCAGATGTGCAGCCTAGAAATATTTATGAAGGAAAGAAAATGAAGATGACAAAAGGGATTTGAAACCACACAAGAAATAACACATTTTTTTTAAAAAAAGCTGTTAGAAAGGGAAGTTTCCTCAATTCAAGTCAATTTTTAGTATGAACGATGACTCGCAATCCAGAAATGAGTCAGAGCAACAGGCAGTAGCACTGCTGTCATGGAGGGGGAGGGAGGCATGGGGGCAGAGAGACAAAGAAAGACCAACACCCATGGAGCGTCAGATGGAAGACAGCTGTCTGAACATTGCCTTCAACCCCAAACAGAGATGCAGCGGTTGTCAATGATGCTCATCGTGATGGTATCCTGCTCAGTGAGACAAGTGGAACACTTGGGAGAACCAATTTATATATGAACCACCCCTTATTGGCATTAGTCAATGTACACAGCTTTCATTCTATTAAGTCAATTACATATGCAAATGTTAGCTGCAGGTCAGTTGAGCCTGATCAGATACAATAAAAAAAATTGATTCTTAAAATGTATCATTATGTGCACAGTTTACATACACCTGTTAGATTAGATTAGATTACCGAGTGTGGAAACAGGCCCTTCGGCCCAACAAGTCCACACCGACCCTCCGAAGAGTAACCCCGCCCAGTCCTATTTCCCTCTGACTAATGCACGATACCACTGTTCCAATTTCCTTCCTATGCTCTTTACCTTCCTATCATTTCAATTGTGCAGGTTAGGTGAATTAACCATGCTAAATTGTCCATAGTGTTAGGTGCATTAGTCAGAGGGAAATGGGTCTGGGTTACTCTTCAGAGAGTCGGTGTGGACTGGTTGGGCCGAAGGGCCTGTTTCCACACTGTAGGGAATTTAATCTAAATGGGCGATACGGTGACACAGTGGTTAGCACTGCTGCCTCACAGCGCCAGAAACCTAGGTTCAATTCCCGCCTCAGGCGACTGTCTATGTGGAGTTTACACATTCTCCCCGTGTCTGCGTGGGTTTCCTCTGGGTGCTCCGGTTTCCTCCTACAATCCAAAAACAAATGTGCAGGTTAGGTGAATTGGCCATGCTAAATTGCCCGTAGTGTTAGGTGAAGGGCTAAATGTAGAGGAATGGGTCTGGGTAGGTTGCTCTTCGGAGGGTCGGTGTGGACTAGCTGGGCCGAAGGGCCCGTTTCCACACTAAGTAATCTAATCTCATCTAATCAGAACAGGCAGATTTTTTCCCAAAGTACCTTTGAAAATCTTGGTGCAATCTGAGTTAGTATACGGAGAGCTTTACTCTTTATCTAACCCCATGCTGTCCCTGGGAGTGTTTGATTGGGGGGGGAACAGTGTAGAGAGCGCTTTACTCTGTATCTAATCCCATTCTGTACCTTTCCCTGGGAGAGTTTGATGACCTGGTCTCCACAGCCTTCTGTGGCAGTGAATTCCATAGATTCACCACTCTCTGGCTGAAGAAGTTTCTCTTTATCTCCATTCTAAAAGACCTTACCTTTACTCTAAAGCTATACCCTCGGTCCTAGTCTCTCCTACCAATGGAAACATCTTCCCCACATCCACTCTGTCTCGGCCATTCAGTATTCTGCATGTTTCAATTATCCTTATAAACTCCGTCGAGTATAAACCCAGAGTTCTCAAACATTCCTCATATGTTAAGCTTTTCATTCCTGGCAATATTCTCGTGAACTTCCTCTGAACCTGCTCTGGGGCCAATACACCCTTCCTGAGATATGGGGCCCAAAACTGCACACAATATTCCAGTCAAGAGTGTGGTGCTGGGAAAGAACAGCAGGTCAGGCAGCATCCGAAAAGCAGGAGAATCGATGTTTCGGGCGTAAACCCTTCATCAGGAATGAGGCTTGTGGGTTGGGATGGGAGGTGGGTGCTGAGAGATAAATGGGACAGGGTGGAGCTGGAGGGAAGGTAGCTGAGAATGCAATAAGTAGATGAAGGTGAGGAAGAAGGTGATAGGTTGGAGAAGGGGTGGAGGGGATAGATGGGAAAGGTGATGGACAGCTCAAGAGAGTGGTGTAGAGTTGGAGGCTTGAAACTGGGAATGGGGGGGGAATGAGGCAACTGTTGAAATCCACATTGATTCCATGTGGTTGCGGGGTCCCAAGGCGGAATATGAGGCGTTCCTCCTCCAGGCTTCGGGTGGTTAGTGTTTGGCGATGGAGGAGGCTCAGGACCTGCATGTACTTGATGGAATGGAAGGGGGAGTCAAAGTGTTCAGCCACAGGGTGGTCAGGCTGGTTGGTGCGGCTGTCCCAGAGATGTTCTCTGAAACGATCCACACGTTGAAGTCCTGTCTCCCCAATGTAGAGGAGACCACATCAGATGCGACAAATACAGTAGATGACATTAGTGGAGGTACAGGTAAATTTCTGTTGAATGTGAAAGGATCCTTTGGACGAAGGTGAGGGGGGTAGGTGTGGGCACAGATGTTGCACTTTCTGTGGTGGCAGGGAAGGGTGCCGGGAGTGGAATGAGGGCTGGTGGGGTCATGGATCTGACAAGGGAGTCGCAGCAGGAATGGAGTCTTTCCAAAATGCTTATAGGGGTGGGGAGGGAAATTATCTCTGGAGGTGGGGTCTGTTTGTAGCTGGTGGAAGTGGCAGAGGATGATGTGATTTTTCTAGAGGTTGGTGGGGTGGAAGGTGAGGACTTGGGGGTTCTGTCCTTGTTGTGGTTGGAAGGGTGGGGTTCAAGGGTCTTGGAGGCTGTTCAAACAAGATTCAGTTGGCTGATTCCTGATTTTGACCCATCAGGTTGAGGGCTTTAAGGAGCTGGTACAAAACAAGAGTTGAGGCCAGCCATGATTTTTTTGAATGATGGGGCAGATTTGGAGGAGTGGGAAGAGTCACAGTTCTGAGGTGATGTCAGATCTGTACCAATCACTGATTTGGACACATTTAAGTACTGTCCATAGAAAGGGCACATCAGGGATTTCAATAAAATGATGCCTGGAATAAGGAGCTTTGGTTATTAGGAAAGATCTCAGAAACCAATTTTTTAAATATATAGAACAGGGCAGCAGGAGACTTAAATAAGATGATGTTCAAATTTACGAGGGCTTTTGCTGAAACAACTCTGGAATCCATTTTCACTGGTGATTTGGTAACGAGACATGTCAATTTAAAAATCATCATCAAAAGGAGGAAGAGAGGTGAGTAGGAGCATTTAGGAGATTTTTGTTTATAACAAGATTCTCATAGGGCATTGATGTCTTAAGTGGGAACACGTTCTGATAAAGCTTTAAAAACAAAGGAAGTAGGTAAATACTTAAAAAAAGCAAACTTAAAAGGGCACGAGAAATAACTGAATAGCTTTTTAAAAGTAGACATGGTAATGTACCAAATAGCTTCCTCAGTGCTGCAAAATTCTACGACTGCTTCCTCTCTCTGAACCCTCAGTATGTTGAGGACAAGGTAGATTGGCCCACGCTGTTCTTGCAGCACCTTGAGGCATCTGCCTGATACTCTAGCACATACACTCATTCTCCTTTATCTACAGTACAAGTTAGTTCAAGAATTCCAATTAATTAGTTAAGGATCAATTAATTCTCTTTAACAAAACCATGTTGACACTGTCTGCTTGCCTTGAATTTATCCAGGTGCCTTGTTATAACATCCCTCATAATAGCTTCTAATATGTTCCCTATGACAGATATTAAACTGACTGGCCTATTGTGTCCTGCTTTTTGTCTCCCCCTTTTTTGAATATAGGAGTTACATTACCTATTTTCCAATCTAAAAGAACTTTCCCTGCATCTAATGTGGTTTGGTAAACTAAACTCAACTCATTAATAATTTCACTAGCTACTTCTTTTATGACTAAGATGAAATCTATCAATCAGGACCCTAAGACTTGTTGGAACTGCAAGTTCACAACATATTCAGCACTATTTCCCTGGTAATTGTAATATTCTTGAGTTCCTTCTTCCCCTTCAATTCCTGATTTACAACTATTTCAGGAACATTACTTGTATTCTCTCGAGTAAAGACTGATGCAAAATAACTGGTTCAATTTGTCCGCCATCTCTCCGTTCATTGATAATTTCCCAGACTCATTTTCTGTAGGACCAACACTACTTTGTTAATTATTTTCTAAATATCTGAAGAAACATTTCCTGTTTTTATATTTTTGGCTAACTTTCCCTCGTACTCAGATTTTTCCCTCCTTATTTAATCTGGTTTTTATATTCTGTCCAATCTTCTGACCTATCTTTGCACTATTAGAAGCACTTTTTCTTTGAATTTGATGCTACCTTTAACATTTTCAGTTGACTACAGGTGGCAAGTCCATCCCTTAGAATTTTTGTTATTTGTTGTAATGTATCTATTAGATTAGATTAGATTACTTAGTGTGGAAACAGGCCCTTCGGCCCAACAAGTCCACACCGCCCCGCCGAAGCGCAACCCACCCATCCCCTGCATTTACCCCTTACCTAACACTACGGGCAATTTAGCATGGCCAATTCACCTGACCTGCACATCTTTGGACTGTGGGAGGAAACCGGAGCACCCGGAGGAAACCCACACAGACACAGGGAGAACGTGCAAACTCCACACAGTCAGTCACCTGAGGCAGGAATTGAACCCGGGTCTCTGGCGCTGTGAGGCAGCAGCAGTGCTAACCACTGTGCCACCGTGCCGCCCATATTCTGCACTTTCTGGAATATCCCTGAAATGTTTGCCACAAAAGCTTGTAGGTCACTGACTGTCTTACTCACAATAATTGTGTTACAGCGATAAAGTTAGTGAGCACTGATAAACAAGAAAGGATAATAGGTAATTAGCCTGCTCGGACATGTTATGGTATCAATCTGATAGACATTAGACTTGAACTCTGGCCTGCTGGCTCAAAGCCATATTGACTCTGCCAAAGGTCCTTGAACACAGTGTTCTCAGCTATAATTTCTTTAATAGCAGCTTCTAACATCTTCCCTTTGACAGTATGACTAATATGGCATTTTTCATATTTTGGTATAGCTCAGATATACTAACATATTCTCTGTTTCTGCATAGTCACCATCTGAACAACAGTTAAAATAAAAAAGGCACTTAGCTTAATGTGATGTGGGTGGTAATTAGTACACCTGAAGACATAAAATGCTCACTTCCAAGTGAGTGTACTCAAATACACACATCAAGCTCTTACACAATAGCTTTTAACAAAGAAGCCTTCGTAGAAGGTGGGAAATTCAGTCATCTTGTTAATAAACTGCATTCAGTATGAGTCACCCACATACCAAGAGCTGCTATGGTGTTTTTTTGTGGAGGGGGATGGAGAGGCAGGAAATGAACAAATAATACAGACATAGTAAAGTGAAACAAACATCAATATGGCATGGCACTGGAGAGAAAGTGATGAGGACCACGTCAACTTAGCTACCAGCAATCTTCAAAGGGCTACTTGGGAAGAGCAGTAGAACGAATTCTGTGTGTGACAGGGATCTGAAGTTATTACAATCTTCCACTTCTCAACTAGAACAGAAAATACCTCCGGCTCAATTCCGAAACAAAACGTATTTGGTCCAATTAAGATTAATATTGCATTCCCATTTCATGTTATGCAACTTGGCAAGATACAACTAGCCAAACAAACTGATTCAGCAGATGTTTTGCTGACAATAACCCTGACCCCCACCTTCCCTAATGGAGCCCTTTAATTGTCAGCATTGTCAGAATATTGAGAGTAATGTTTGAATACTGTACTTGCCCAGAGGTATCCTTCTGCTAATATCTCCTTCAAAATACATTTCAGGTAATGTTAGGAATTTCTCAACAACCAGTCATCATGTCAGGCAGTAGTCATTTGCCTTTTTAATTGAACACTTGTTGAAGCAAGACAAAACAGAAACTGTTTCATTTCTGTTTAGATTACAAACCTCTGATGTGCTGGCATTTGCCAGAGTCACAAAGGTCTACCGTCTAAACAAAAAAATGACTATTCAGTCTATCAGGTCCGTACCTGATTGGGTGAAAGTCTGAGTAAGGACAGATCAAGTAAGGCTATGGTAGGCTTAAAATATGAAGACAGTTCACTTTGGCAAGTTACTGGAATATCATAGTAAATAACAAACCTCCAGAACAGAAGAAAATCAGTGGGTGAAACTGGATTCATACTTGGATGAATAGATGATAGTATCATCAGTCTTTGGGTCATTTCACAGAAATGGTGCTCACCCCTGTTAAAGAGCACAGACTCAATGGTAAGGCTTTCATTAGCGTGTGACAGAAAAGCAGACACCACATCAAGTGCATTTTCCTGTCCCCCACCTCATCCTATTTCCTTCATGGCCGAATGTGTAGAAGACACAGATTTTATTTTTTTTAAAAACAAGAAGAGTGCTTCAAACAAAACCTCTCACTTCAAAGTTCCAGGTAGTTCCCCCAGCCTAGATCCTCAAACATGGCACTTATTAAAAGCCAGAAACATCCTGCTATTTTGAGTGGTGTGGTCAAGCGAGGAATGTTGACTGGGAAATGGGCAGAAATCCCTTGCTCATCTTTTAAATACTTTACATCCCCAAGAGGGCAGTCAGGGATTGGTTTCTTCTGAAAGATGACACAACTGACATTTGCACCAGAAGTGTCAACCTACATTATGGCTCAAGGCTACGCTTAGTTGGAAAATTCACATAAGCAAGCTCCCACATTCAACACATGGTATGTGCAAAGACAGCTGGATTGAGGTGTAGAAATAGCAGGGAGTCTAAAATGGCATGTGTCCTGAACTAAAGGGTGATGGGATTCAGAGAGAGCTTCACTGAGAAAGTGTTGCAGACTTAACAGCAGTCTCGCAGGCAGACACACACACACAAAACAATTTCTTAAACGAAAAGGTGGTTCATGTTAAAATTCAGGAATAACCTAAGGTATACTGTTGGCATTCGATAGTAGTAAGTTACACTATAATCATTTTTTTTAATAGCTATTTTTAAATTTTCTACCTTATTATATACTTCTGGACAGGTGGGACTTGGATCCAGGCTTCCTGGCTCACAGGTAGGGACACTATCACAACACCATCAGAGCCCCAAGACTCATATCCCTTCAAGTCAGGATTGAACCAACCACCTAAGGATGCCAGTGTTAGCAGACCTCTGCTGTACCAGATGAGCCAACAGATATCCAATATTTTATGTTCTGGGTTTTCACTAATTCAACTGAAAATAATTTCAAAGTAAATTTGCTATTATGAACTCCAAGTCATAAGAGTATCAAAGCATAACAAGTAATGGCATCAGCAGCTGAGAAGTCTCAAACATTCCAGAAACAGAACCAATCAATCCTAATGACACAGTTGGCTATTATATTATATATATCTATTATAATAGACTATAGAGACCAGGAAGGAAAGAGGTTCCATTCCAACAAGGGGCAGGAAAGAAATAGGCCGAGTTAGCTTCAACCCCATCGCTATCCACACCCCCTACTGGAAACAGGGTGTAGATACCAACATCTGGGCTCACCTAGGCTGACTTTCAATGTGAAGGGAGTAGAAGGCAGTTTGACCAGTGCATTGTCAGATAGGCAATACTGCATTAACTTTGTACT
The DNA here is from genome assembly GCF_004010195.1 of Chiloscyllium plagiosum. NCBI lineage: Eukaryota > Metazoa > Chordata > Chondrichthyes > Orectolobiformes > Hemiscylliidae > Chiloscyllium > Chiloscyllium plagiosum. The sequence goes on along the minus strand of NC_057751.1, from coordinate 19,534,044 downwards.
GAAGGTGGTCACATTTTTCAAATGATATGTTGCATTAAGGATCCATCTGTCGAGGGTAATATGAATGTCCTTCTGTAGTTATCTTGGAAGAAAAGCTGGGGAATTCTCCTTAGTATCCTGGGCAAATACTTATCACTCAACTAACTAAAATAGATTACATGATCATTAACACATTGCTGCTTGTTGGAAGTTGCTGTGCAAAAATGAGTTGCCATTTATTTCCATTGTAACTGACTACATTTCAAGTGCAATTAATTGTTTAAAAAAACATTTCACAACTGGAGGTTGTGAAAGGTGCTCTATAAATAGAAGGTATTTCTAATTTCTTTCTAATGGGGACTTGAATGATTGGATTTTTAAGAAGTTGCTCATAGGATGTAGGTGCTACTGATCAGGTCAGCATTTATTACCCAACCCCAATTCCCTGGAGGTGGCAACTTAACCACTACATTCCATGCGGTGTAGGGACACGCACAGTGTAGCTCAGAAGAGAACAACAGGATTTTAACTCAGCGACACAAAGATATATTCACCAAGCCTCCTCAGACAGCACCTTCCAAACTCACAACCACTTCCATCCAGAAGGAGGGCAGCAGATACACGGGGACACCACCCCCTGCAAGTTCCCCTCTGAGCCACTCACCAGCCTGACGTGGAAATATATCGTTCTTTCAGTGTCACTGGGTCAAAATCCTGGAATTCCCTCCCCAAGGGCATTGTGGGTCAACCTACAGCAGGTGGACTGCAGAGGTTCAATATGGCGGCTCACACCCACCTTCAAGGGGCAACTAGGGATGGGCAATAAATACTGGGCCAGCCTGCTATGCCCATGTCCCACTAGTGAATAAAAAATTCCAAGTCAGGATGGTGTGGGGCTTGGAGGGGAACTTGCAAGCAGTAGTCACAGTCTTGACTTGTGCTTTGTAGACAGTGGATAGGCTTCAGTGAGAGAGTCCTTTGCAACAGTATTCCTGGCCTCTCACCTGATGTGTAGCCACAGTATGGATAAGACTGGTCTATTGAGTTTCTGGTCAATGATAATCCCCAGGAAGTTGAATAGTGGGTGATTCAGCAATGATAATGCTATTGAATGCCAAGGGGCAGTGGTTGGAAACTTGCTTGTTGGAAATGGTCATTGCCTGGTACTTACATAACAAATAACATTCAAGCCACTTCTCAGCCCAAACCTGGATGTTGTCCATGTCTTGCTGTATATGGACACAGACTGTTTCAAACCCACCCAGCTCTAGAGATGTATAACATCTCTGAACAGGTGGACTCGGAAAACATCCACCCTGAAAACTTCCCGCAGGGCTGCCCTGTGACTGCAATGACAGATCTCCAACAACCACAACCATCTTCCTTTTCGTTAGGTATCACTGACCAACAGACAGCTTCCCCCCCCCTCGATTCCAATTTTTCCAGGGAACTTGATGTCACAGTCAAATGCCTTGATGTCAAGTACAGTCGCCCTCACCTGAGGGGCTGGGTTCGATTAATCCTCCTTTTTGTTGACAGGACATACCGTGACAGGGAGTGTAGTGATTGGTGGTAAATCTGCAGGTTTTCTTGCCCATACCATGAGACTTCATGGGGTCTAGAGTCAATGTTGAGAGCTCCCAGATATGGTCTCAGCTCTGGTGGGTCTGTCCTGCTGGTTGGGCAGGACATATCCAGGGAGGTTGATGGTGGTGTTCGGGACATTATAAAGATAGGATTCCATGAGTATGGCTACATCAGGCTGTTACTTGACTAGTCTAAGATATCGATTTTAGCACTAACCTTATATATAGAGTTAGAATCATACATCATGGAAACAGGCCCTTCAGCCCAACTCATCCAAACCAACCAGGTTTCCTGAACTGAACTAGTTCTGAGGAAGGGCCACTTGACCTGAAATCTTAAATGGGACTTCTCTCCACAGATGCTGCCAGACCTGCTGAGCTTTTCCAGCAATTTCTGTTTTTGTTTCCCATTTATAGCATCCACAGTTCTTCCAGTTTTTATTTAGTCTCATTTGCCAGCACCCTATTCATATACCCAACCAGATGCGTTGTAAATGTTGTAATTGTACCAGCCTCCACCACTTCCTCTGGCAGCTTGTTCCACACGCGTACCACCCTGTGAGGAAAAACATTGCTCCTCAGCTCCCTTTTAAATCTTCCTCCTCTCACCTAAAACCTATGCCCTCTAGTTTTGGACTCCAATATCCTGGGGAGAAGGCCTTGGTTATTCATGCTCCGTATGATTTGATAAACCCAAAGAAAGGTCACCCCTCAGCCTCTTATGCTCCAGGGAAAAAAGTCCTAGCTTATCTAGCCTCCTCTTAGAGTTCAAACCCTCCAGTCTCAGTCACATCCTGATAAAGGTTTTCTGCACCCTTTCCACTATAATTCCCAGAATTATACACAGTACTCCAAATGTGGCCTCAATGTCTTGTACAGTTGTAACATGATGTCCCAACTCAATGCTCTGTCTGAAGGCTAGCATGCCAAATGCCTTCTTCACTACCCTGTCTACTTGTGATGCCACCTTCAAAGAACTATATGCATGCAACCCTAGGTCTCTTTTTGACAACACTCTTCAGGGCCCTCCCATTAACAGTGTAAATCTTGCCCTACTTTGTTTTATAAAAATGCAACACCTTGCATTTATCTAAATTAAACGCCCCCTTGTTTAATTCCTCAGCCCACTGGCGCAGTTGGTCAAGATCCCTTTATAATCTTGCTATAGTGGATAGTGAAGGTTATCTAAGATTTTGGTGTTATCCGCAAACTACTGACCATGCCTCCTATATTCTCATCCAAATGTTTTTATATAAATGACGAACACCAGTGGAGCCAGCACTGGTCCTTTCAACACACCATGGTCACAGACCACCAGTCTGAACAGCAACCCTCTACCTCCTCCCCGTCTCCTATCATCAAGCCAATTTTGTATCTGATTGGCCAGCCCTCCCACACGATCAAATCTTAATAACCAGTCCACCATGGGGAACTTTGTTAAAAAGGCCTTGCCAAAGTCCATGTAGACAATGTCTACTGCCCTGTCTTCATCCATCTTCTTGGTCCCCTATTCAAAAACCTCAATCAAACGGAGAGGATTTCCCATGCACAAAGCTGTGCTGACTATCCCAAATCTGTCCTTGCCTTTTGAAAAGCATGAAGGTCCTGTCTCTCAGAATCACCTCTAATAACTTACCCACCACTGACATTAGACTCACTGGTCCGTAGTTCCCTGGTCTTTCTTAACTAACAGCACAACATTAGCCACCTTCCAGTTTTCTGGTATATCATCCATGCCTATTGATGATATAAATATTTCTGCTAGCAGCCCGGCAATTTCTTCCCTGACTTCCCACATTCTGGGATACACTTGATCAGGTCCTTGGAATTTATCTATCTGTATGCTTTTTAAGATCTCCAGCACTTCCTCTTCTGTAATGTGGGCTCTTTTCAAGACATTACTCTTTTGAGTTCCTAGCCTCCACAGTATATACCGACAAAATATTCATTTAGGATCTCACCAATCCTCTGCAGTTCCACACATAGACAGCCTTGTTGAGCTTTAAGGGGCCCTATTCTCTCCCTAGTTACTCTTCATCTTCTTGTAGAATCTCTTTGGATTCTCCTTTACCCATGTTAGGAAGGAAGGCTTTGTAGGGTCAACAAAATAGGGTTCATCATGGTCATTTCCAGCACTTCAACCTGCTGGACCATCCAGCATTGACCTAATTTTGTTTGAACTTCATGGTGGTTTGATACAACAAGTGGCTTCTTGGGCCATTTCAGAGGGCAGCTAGGAGTCAATCACATTACTGTAGTCAGACCAGGTGAGGAGGACAGATTTCTTACCCTAAAGCTTCAAGAGTTCTTACGATAATGGCTTCACTGTCACCATTAGACTAGTGTTTAAATTCCAGATTTAGGAATTAAACTCAAATTTTACCACCTGCAGTCATGGAATTTATGTTCCCCAATAACCTGGGTCTCTGAATGCAGGTCCTTGGACTCCTCCATCGCCAGACCATGGCAACATGACGGTTGGAGGAAGAGCGCCTCATCTTCTGCCTGGGAACCCTCCAACCACAAGGGATGAGCTCAGATTTCTACAGTTTCCTCATTTCCCCTCCCCCCACCTTGTCTCAGTCAAATCCCTCGAACTGATGCTGCCTGACCTGCTGCGCTTTTCCAGCAACACATTTTCAGCTCTGATCTCCAGCATCTGCAGCCCTCACTTTCTCTCTCTGAATGACTGGTACAGTGACATTCCCACTTTGCTCATGTCTCCCCATTACTGTGCCCCTTCAGGATTAAAACAAGGGGGCAAGTAGAGGGATGGGAATATTTCTTCAAAGTCAATTTGATGGAAAATTAAAGACAGACATGTTGCATTTTCTAAAAGCTAAGGCTTTTATTCTCAGCTTTTATACACGCCAACATCATTCACTCTAATTCCTATGCCTTAAAACAGCAAGTGGAAATGGAAAAAAACATAACAGAAAGAGTTACGTTGCTGGTACAGAAAACAAGATACAGTCAAACTGCATTAATAATAAAGTGAAAAAGCACCTAGTTTATGACTTTTAAAGTTAAGCTCTATGAAGTTCCATTTCGGATTATAATTTCATATATACAGTGGATTTCAAAATCTGTAATACTATATCGAGAGGAAAAATAAAGAGTCAAATCAAGGAATTACTTCCATGAAGTCTAAAGAAGGCAAGTATCCCAGAAAGCAAAACTGAAACACACTAACTCATAAGAGCTAATGTAACAGCACAAATAGAAACATTTAAAGATCATGCTTTTGCATCAGACTCTGTTTATATGGAGTAAGGTAACCAAGGGAAGAGCTCATGGAGGACAGCAAGCCAAGTTTCAATCACTAAAATGTTAAAAATAGATGTCTATTCTGGATTGGATTACCTTTGGGGATGAGTAAGGATTTATACAGAATATTACCTACCCATTTAATCTCAAGGGTTTGTCTTTGTAAGGTTAGAGTGTACATGGTGTGTGAAATAAGATTAAACGGGCAGGTAGAGTTTATGGTAGAGTAGACTAGAATATACACTGTATTGGAGTAGTATTGATGAGCCATTTATAATTTCATGATCGATTTTTCCTTTTGCTCCAATTTGTGCGTAAATTACATTAACCAAATAACTTATTTATTGAATTATTACAACACAAGCAGCCTTTTGGCCCACTGTGTCTGCGGTGGTTCTCTGAAGGACTCATTTATGTAGTGCCATTTTCATAGCTCCTCCTCATAACCCCGTATATTCTTCTTTTTCAGAAAACAATTTGATTCCCTCGAGTGCCTGATGGAACCTGCCTCCCCACACACACAGGAAATACATTTCAGATCCTAACTGTTCACTGTGTGAAAAGGTTTCTCACATCGCCATTGCTCCTCTTGCTAGTTACCTTCAATCTATGCTCTCTGGTTCTCACTCCTTTCAAGCGTGGGAATGTTTTTTCTCTATTTAATCTGTCCAGGCCCCTCATGATAACGAATACATCTGCTCCTCAACCTTCTCTTCCCCAAGGAAAACCAATGCCAACCTCTCCCATCCATCTATGTTAAATCAAGTTCCTCATCCCTGGAACCAATTTGTAGAAACTGTTTCGCACTTTTCCCTAATACCATCACATCTGTCCTTAAGTGTGGCACCTAGAACTGAATGAAAAACTTCATCTTCCAAAACGTCTGCACATACACACCCAGGTCCACCTGCTCCTGCATTCCCTTCAGAACTGTATCCTTTGGTAAAACGAATGCAGCGACACCATGTAAAACAAACAAAAAAAATCACTTCACATTTCTCAGCCATTAAATTTCATCGACCACTTCTCCATCCATTCCAATTTGTCTACATCCTTTTGAAGTGCTACATTATCCTCATCTTTGTTTACAATGCTTTCAGGTTCTGTATCATGGTCACATTTGGAAATTGTGCCTTGTACCCCAAGGTCTATATCACTTATATACATCAAGACAAGCAAGGGGACCTCTTGTACAAACCTTTTTCTGGTCTGAAAAAAACTGATTTGCCACTATCGTTTCCTATCACTCAGTCAATTCTGTATCCAATATCACTCTCGTCCTCTTTATTCCATGAATTATTACTTTTGCACTGTTACAAACTAGACATTAAATGCTAGTTATCAGCGTCCAGGTACATATTTTTCTAGTCAGAGTTTTATTTTTCAACTTTCACAAAAATGCAACCACACTGATTACACCTTCTCTCCATTAACCTATGACCATCACCTGTTCACTTGGTCAATTTGGTTTCAGGCACCCCTGTCAGACCCTTCCCAACGATAACCCTCAAGCCTGTTGTGAGGCATTTTAAGTCTCTAAAAGGATCCTAACTTGTAGTGGAGCCTGTTCCAACAGGGCACTTGAAAATATTTCTAATACAGGTGTACCAATTTTAACATTGACCATTTGAATAACACTGCAAAGTGAATGTGCATTATATAATATTGCCATAATTCTACTGAAAGATCCCATTTACTACCACGGATCTTATAAAAGGTACCTTCATCCCTTAAATAGATTTCCTTAAAAACACTGGTCCTGCAAAATTTGAAATCACAAATCACTGTAAGGAGGACCCAGGTCATTGCCTCAATCTTCTGCAGACGATTTCCTTAAACGTCCCATTCTACTAACTGCTTCCCAAACTAGATTGGCAGTAAATTTAGTGCACTCAATTTTACTTGATTAACTTTTAAAAATACACAGGGTAATGCGAAACTTTGGATTTTTGATTAATTGCAAACACTACTATATTCTTTCAATATTTACTTTGAAAAACTGCTTATTTGCGCTACAATGTAATTGTCAATAGATGGGGAACTATTCCAGGCTAGGAAAAATTGCAATGCTTTGAACTGTCTTGTTAATTTCAATCAAGTACTACATTTTCACTTTGTTGTGTTATCTGCACTACTTAATTCAATTTTTTTTGCACAAACATAAGTACTATTATGCAGATTTGATCGATCTTATAAAACACATCAGCTTGTGTTAGCTACTTGACCACAAAATTAACAGATCTCAAGCTCTCAGCCTGCAACAACTTCTCAATACATTGAGTCAATTTTCAGTTTTACAAACTTGTTTACTCCCCTCTGGACTAAATTCTGCTGACATCTAACAGAATCCATTAATATATTGGATTTAAGCAGATTTGACTCGACCAAGTTTCCTATACTAACAAAAATTTATGTTCAATTTCATTTCCATTTTAAATATCCAAGGTGCCCATGCTTTGCTTCAGCCATGAACAAAATTGTCTGCCCTCTACTCAGCATCTCCACACAAAAATCCTGTTGAAATGGAGAAGGTGGCATTAACATTCCTATGACCCCAGGCACCACAAGAGGTAGATACTTTCCTCAGTGGGAAAGAGAAGAAAATTGTCTATTAACATTGGTTAAATTGGGTTTGCTCTTATTTTGCAGTTTGTACAGGAAAATGCAATAAAAAAAGGTGAACAGAAATCTTAATTCAGAGTTCACAACTGACAAAATTAATCCCTTTTGTGACAAACAGCCACCTGGATAACTTGGCATTTGAGAATCCTCGTTCTGAAACTCACAGGCATTTTAAAACTCAGTTGAATTCATTAGAGACATATCCACTGTATTCAGGAGTGCATTCAGCTCAAACTCCGAGGGCACCGGAATGTTTTCCACACTGGGGGGCAGAGAAGGAAGAAAAGAAAAGTCAGGATTGACATTACTGTTTCTAAAAGTGTAGTCATGTCGTAAAAGTTTCAATTAATTTTTTCACTGATTCCAATTATATGTTGTATTTACTATTGAGATTAATATTCTAGCTTTACTAAGCTATATAAAGTTATTGAATCATAATTTGCTATACAGAACCCTAAACATATGTGGTACTATACAAAAATAGGGTTAGGACTGAGATTCAGCTGACAGCTAAGGTCAGAAGTTGAGTGAGATGAATTCAACATGCTTATCGATTTTGAACAATGGGTAGCTGCAAATAATTTATGAATGAACAGGTGGCCAATGGGCTTATAGGATGTGTCAACCAATCTAACTTGTCAACTGTATAAATCCTTTCACCTTTTAGCTGAACTAGACATGGAAAGGTCTTTATTTTCAGTATTAAAAATTGCATTGGCACAACACAGTATATTTCAGAAACATCTGAAAATGCTTCATACACTGTAAATTATATTGTGCAGTTATTTCGATATAATGACATGATATATGCTTTGCATGGAGCAAAATATTACAAACAACACAAGGATGAAGGATCAGTTTTTTGTGATTGGATGAGAGAAGGGCTAGGACATCAGGAGAAAACAAAACAAGCAGCTATAAAATCAGATACAAGTATTCCTGAGCACTGCACTGAAGAGCGAGCCTGACATTCAGGATAGAGTGAGTCTTGGAGGGGGAGCTCGCAGGTGGATGCTGTTGCCATGCATCTGCTGAACCTTGTTCTTTGAGGTAGTGGAGGTCTGGTAGGTATTGTCAAAGGAACATTGGCAAGTTGCTGCAGTGCATTTTATAAACAGTGCGGCTAACATGAGCTGCTGGTGGAGGGAGTTCAAGTTGAAAGGTGGTGGACGGAGGAAATTTTACCTGCAACAAAAGGGATCTAAATATGTTGATTTGGCTCACCCTCTTACAAACTGTTGATCGTCATCAAAGTTCACGTCCATGTCATTCTCACTTCCAAATGAAGTAACGAGATGGTTGCTTTTCAAAGAAAGACAAAGTATTAGTCAGGTCATGTAATATGTTTGCCTTGCTACATGGCTGTGAACTCCAAGAACCTGGAGTGTGCAAGCAAAGCTTTAAAAAGTGTCTAACTTGTTACTGAATCTTTAAAATACTATGACACTGTATATCAACTATAGGCTAATGCTGTGATTACCCACACAGAATTCATGATCTTGGGTGTTCAATTCGGAGGAGGCTTCAACAGAAGTTAGTTATTTTAACAAGGGATCTTGTGAAAACATCTAGGAGCTGCACAAGTACCTTAAAGCAGTGAAAGAACAGCACTAACTTCTTTTTGCTCAGGAAGTAATAACACTTGAGAGAGACATGCTGTCCAAGCATTTTGTCTTGGACTTGTCAGGACAGATGCAAGAGGAAACAGTTTACACTCTGTGAGAAGAGGTACTGATTAGTTGGCAAATTGACTCCAATTAGTTAAGGCAGGGTCGTCATTGGGGATGGCAGTCTCCCAAAGCTTTTGGCTAGTTGTAAAGGCTCCACACTAGAACATGTTCTATTTTCGAAGGACAGAACCCTGCATATAAATATGTAGCATGTAGAAGTGAGCCGCATTGCAAGCTCAATTAAATGATTTCAATTTGGCTGTTAGTACTATTGAGATTGTTTAGTAAGTGCTGTCCAATTGCAGATTCACATCAAATATTGGATACCAAATTTAAGTTTGCAAGCGTGGCTAGATTCAAAGGCATGGTAATTGCTGTTCCCATTGAAATTTGGTATTCTTGCAATTCTGTCCTGACAACAAGACAAAAAGCTTCAGCAACGTCACTTTTTTTCTTTACAGCAGTACTTAAATTCTGTACTTCCAAGTGACTATTAATAATACTTTGTATATTGATCCATACAAGTCAGGAGACTCGCTTGTTAATTGATCAACAAAAACTAAACAGCAATACTGGAGCACCCAAAGAGATCAGGGTTATTAAATTCAAGTGAGTTGCACAGAAGTAAATGGAGCTCAAGTTGGAGAGGCATAGCCTCATTGCTCATTTGAGGTAGGATTTCAGAGGAAAATTCAGCATTCCATTAATATCAGAGCAGTTACAAAAGGTTCATAAACAAAATTCAGATTCTTGACAGTGTGAAAAACCTAACTCTAACACTTTCTCAAACCAAAGTAAAGTCTTTAGAAACAGGACTGACCCCTGAATTGCGTTCGTAAAGTCTTCATTCTGGCTTGTTGGTAAAATCATACTGGGAGGTAATGAAATGGAAGCGTTAACTGCAACATCACCCCTGTTAAAAGATGACAGAATAATTGTATTTAATCCAGTATTGATTTAATTAAGCCTTAATAAGGTAGATAGTTTAAAAGCAAAGGCTGCTGTCAAATCACAATAGTCCTCTGCTGAGCAACCACACTAACTACATATTGTAATGGGAGACCCTAAACTTTTATACAATATCATCTGATATGATCTGAAAGAATACCTGAGTCCTAATGGATTGCAAGAACATGTGCTGGATATACTCATGAAGATTAACTGGGCGAGGAAAGTAAAAGATAAAGTCGCCATAGTCCATCAGACTATAGGGCTGCTCTCATTAGAAGGGAGGTGATCGGAGAGGTTCAAAAGATAGGACCTTCTTAGGAACCTCAGGCAGTATAGGAATTGAACCTACGCTCTAGGTGGTTCCCTGCATCTCAAACCAGCCATTGAACTAACTGAGCTAAAACTGAGCTAACTGACCCCGACTGGGTGAGAATTAGTTATTTAAAATGTGGGGAGCTAGGAACTAGTGGAAAGTGTGTTTTCTGGAATGGAGCTAACTGAAATTAAGTGCTCTCTGAATTCTGTTTAAATAGTTATTTTTTGGAGTGTAACATTATACCGCAAATTGCACTTCTACTAAAAGTGATCGACTTTCTACAATTTGTTCATATTTTATCCAGAATCTGAAACACTTACAACAACATTGACAAATTCGTAGATGGGCTAGATTTAATAGGGCACCAAAGACAACCCACCTCCCTTCCCCTCACTGACTAGGGAACGGTGGAAACAGGGGAAAGAACAGTTGCCCTGCAGTATTTACTGGCCAACTGACTGTTAACCTTCAGCAGGCAAGACTGCTGTCTCTCAGGAACAGGAAAAGTATCTCCTCAGATAACTCCTAAAAATTATGGAATGAAAACAGAAACCGGTGCAAGCGATGGGAGAGAATTACTTAGAGTGAAAGAAAGAGAACTAGTAGAAGAAAGAGAAGAGAATTAGTGGAAAAGGGGGAAAGAATTGCTAATTACGAAAAAACATGTGTGGCGACAATGGAAATTCAACTAAATTTGTTAACACCAGTTCTTATAAACAACTTCTATACTTACTTATCGTAGCTGATGTTACCCGGATTGCATGGAACCTGTGACCATCCTGGCATTTCAGGCATTGTACACGCCACACAAGACTGTGACACTGGTGAGGGTACCATGGGTTGTGCCACCACTTGTGCTTGTTCGCTGAAATAACACGTAAAAACGATGAGCATTTAGCCGTCTCTCTCTCTCTGATGGCACAGGAAAGACTTATGCATAGGAAAATGGTAAGTAGGTTATTGAGAGACTCAAGGGGTGAGATGAATATGAAAAGCAGGTCATGCTCAACTAATGCACTGGAATTCTATGAAGACATTACGAGCACAGTAGACAACGGGGACCCAATAGTTGCGGTACCTAGATTTCCAAAAGGCACTTGACAAGGTGCCACACAAAAGGCTGCTGCACAAGATAAAGATGCAAGGCGTTACAGACAATGTATTAGCATGGATAGAGGATTGCTTAACTAACTGGAAGCATAGAATAGGGATAAATGACTGTTTTTCTGGTTGGTGATCAGTGACTAATGGTGTCCCTCAGGGCTCAGTGTTCGGACTGCAATTATTCACAATTTACATAGATGATTTGGTGTTGGGACCACATGTGGCGTGTCAAAGTTTGCCGAAGACACTAAGATGAGTGGTAGAGCAAAGTGTGCAGTGGACTTTGAAACTTTGCAGTGGGACATCGATAGTTTAAGTGAGTGGGCAAAGGTCTGGCAGATGGAGTACAATGTTGATAAATGTGAAGTCATCCATTTTGGTAGGAATAACAGTAAAAAGGATTTATTTGAATGGTAAGAAATTGCAGCATGCTGCTGTGCAGAAGGACCTGGGTGTCCTTGTGCATGAATCACAGAAGGTTGGTTTGCAGGTGCAACAGGTAATTAAGAAGGCAAATGGAATTTTGTCTTTCATTGCTAACGGGATTGAGTTTAAAAGCAGGGAGGTTATGTTACAGCTGTATAGCTGGTGAGACCACACCTGGAGTACTGTGTGCAGTTTTGGTCTCCTTACTTGAGAAAGGATGTACTGGCAGTGAAGGGGGTTCAGAGGAGGTTCATTAGGTAGATTCCAGAGTTGAGGGGATTGGCTTATGAGGAGAGACCAAGTAGATTGGGATTATATTCATTGGCATTTACAAGAATGAGGTGGGGATCTTATAGTAACATATAAAGTTATGAACGGAATAGATAAGATACAAGTAGAGAGGATGTTCCCACTGGCGGGTGAAACTGAAGGCATAGCCTCAAAATTAGGGGGAGCAGATTTCCGACTGAATCGAGGAGGAACTTCTTCACCCAGAGGGTTGTGAATCTGTGGAATTCCCTGCTCAGTGAAGCAGCTGAGCCTTCCTCATTGAATGTTTTTAAAGCTAAGGTAGATAATTCTTTGAACAGTAAAGGAATTAAGGGATACGGTGAGAAGGCAGGCAAATGGAGCGGAGTCCACAAAAAAATCAGCCATGACCTTATTGAATGGCAGAGCAGGTTCGATGGGCCAGATGGCCTACTACTGGTTCTTATGTCCTTATGAATCAAGTCATGCTGTTGACTACACTTGTTGCAGGCTTGCAACTGAAGAATAAGTTAACAGCTTTGGAATGATTATGGGTCGTAATTTCAATGAAAAGTTCAGCTGATGCTATTAATAGTTATTTATAACAGTCACTTAACTCTCAGAGTTAAATTACAGACTTGAAACATTTCTTACATAGAAAGCAGAGGGGGTCAGGCAGTCAAAATGTTACAGTAGTTAAAAGATTCAATAAAGCAGATTGGGAGAAATAATTACCTTTGGTGGCCCACAGCAAGGGAGCATATTTTAAAATTAACGCTTAGGATACTCAGGATTGATGTCAGGAAGCATCTTTTCACACAAAGGATAATGGAAATTTGGAACTGTCTTATTAAAAAAGACTGCAAAGACTGGTGGGAGGAAGAGTGAGATAGAGATAGGAGTTGGGGGGGGGGGGGGGTGAAGAGGTAGAGCACACGGAATGGAGGTCCTTATCAACTGTGATTTAATTGAGTAGCGGAACAGACACAATGGTCTTCGCCTGGGAGGCAAGATAACAGTAGCAGCTAAAGGTCTAAAGGCGTTGGGAGTGGAAAAGTAAAATCATTCTCTGCCATTTGGATGAATAAGCCTGGCAATCAAACAAAGCCAGCGCCTATGGAGAAGCAGCATTGAATCCTGCCATTCACTGTCAATGTGTCAAAAGCTGCAGAGTGTTCATGGGAGGGAAGGAACACAGATGCAATTACACAGAATGTAGTTGGTAATTTTGCTTAAAAGGCTTTTTGATGATATGGTAAGAGCTGGAAATCAAAGATTTAAATGTGCATTTGGGGAGCTGACAACACATGCAAAGACTTTAGAGGTAAAAGGGACATTGGTAACATGACATTAGTTTGTAAGGACAGAAATGGTTGAGAATTGGGATTTTTGACTGGGGTGGCGACAACAGTTTGGAAAGGGAAGGGTATAGTATTCAAGTAGAAGAATAGATTTACGATATCAGTTAGTATGATAGAACAGGCTTGTCGGGCTAAATGGTCTACTGTTCCTATCAGAGTGAACCACAAGAATGGCAGCTATGAAGATTTTTATTTAAAAATAAGAGGTAATGTCAAAGGATAAAGGTGACAGTGTGGTTTAGCAAATGGACAGCTGCAACAGGATCACAGTACAAAAGGAAGGCAAAAAGATTAGGCTGTTAGTAGTGGTTTAGGGAGAAGAATTTATTCCAGGGGGCAAACAGGAAGTACATGGATGTAGGTAATGAGTGATAGTAGGAAGTGGTCAGAAATGCCCTGGGTCAGTGATTGATACCTTCAGAAGTCATAGGATTCAGGAGATGGCTGACAATATCAGCAAGAGGCAGAGAAGGTAGATATTTCCTGAACGTTAGTTAACTTTGAGAGATGGAAATGGGAAGTGTACCTATAATTCTGCAGCATACTTGAGGTTTCCTGTCATGAGTGCACATTTAGACAATTGGACTTATAGTCTACAAGTATTTTCTGGGCAGGTACACTTCACTCACTAAAATTAGCAAAGGTCAACAAATTAGGCCTCACATGGTTGTGTTTGCTTACCCATTCACTGTAGTTTTTACTCCAGCATGGAGATACCCATCTTTTCCCTTCACTTCCTCTGTGGAAAATAAAACAAGATTCTTTGATGGTTTAATCTGAACATGTTCAGCAACAAAAACCAAGAGTCTTTCAAAGATTTTTAAACTATTGATCACTGAAATGGTAAACCAGACATTATCAAATCACACAGGGATGATATTCATACATTTGACTGAATTTCTGAGTGCAATTTAAAAATCACACAAATTAATGTTGAAACATAGGAGCCCAAGTAACCCACTCAGCCCTCTGCACCCTCTGTAATTCAATTTTGAACAAGGTTGATCTGTATTTCAACTCCATTTATCTGCCTTTGCACCAAATTCCTCAATGTTTTTATCCTTACAAAAAATAATTCCCCAAACAACTGACAACATCGATTAAAGTCTTGACTGCCATGTCCTATCGCCATTGATTGCAATTATAAACCACACTCTTGCCCCTAATTCATATGTTTAGTGTGACCCAGTACAGGCACAAGGATAATTTAAAGTAAGTCAGAAGCAATAAATACTGAAAATGAACAGGGTGAGAAATCAACTATTTGTCACCATACATGTAGGCCCAGAAATGGCTGACATTTTCATTCATTTTGTATTGAGTTCTTTTCTGAAAAAAAATGATGAATAACCTACTTTGTGAATCAGTGGAACTTGGTTGACTTCTGATTTAAATTCACCATATTGCAAGTGGAGATTGAATCAATATTTTGAGAAACGTAGGAGGCAATTTTCATGTACTTACTGCTTATTTATGCTAGAAAATGGGGCAGGAAGCAAATATACTTCAAGAAACAAATGTCACCCATGGGTCATCTGAGGCACCTTACATGACTGACTTAATTTGAGTGGGTCATGAATTTAGTGGCCTGACAAATAGGCAGGAACTTTACTTCAATATTTAAATTGGCATTCCAAGCCAATTTCAATAAGCCAATAGACCATAATACACAGGAGCAGAAATTAGGCCATTCAGCCCATACAGTCTGCTCCGCCACTCAATCCTGGCTCATAAGTTTCTCATCCCCATTCTCCCTGTAATCATTGATCCTCAAGAACTTAATACACAGAACATGTGCTATGCTTGTTCTGCCTGTTGCTCCCATACAATTTGGTTTGACTTAAACAGTATCCTTAAAGGGAACACTGCAGATTTTGCCATTTATTTACACTTCGCTTTCCACTTCCTCCAATAACTGAGCCATCAGCCAACACAGTGTAGGAGCTAGCGGTCTTTCCATCCTCCCTAATCAGCAAGGACGTCTGATTCACATGGAGCCAATGAGTGCACCAATCAGGTCCAGCTTTGAAACTCTCAGAATATATAGACTAGGAGAAGTAGGCCATTTGGTCTCTCAAATCTATCCTGTTATTTCATAAGATTTAATTGACTGGTCGAAGTACAGCCACAAATTCAAACTTCCCACCTACCTGTAAGAAACAGGAACAGGGGTAGGCCATTCCACCCTCCTCCATTCAACAGGATCGTGGCTGATCCGACAGTTCTCATGTCTACTTTCCCACCCTTTCCCCACAACCTTAGATTCTTGATCAGTTGGGGAATTGATCTCATCCTTAAATACATACAAGGACCCTGCTTCACAGCTCTCTGTGGTAAGGAGATCCAAAGACTCTCAACTCAAGAAATTCCTCCCCATCTCAGTCTTAAACTGGTGCCCCTTTGAGGATGTGCGCTCTGGTCCTACAAGCTCCCATGACAGGAAACTTCCTCTCAGCATTAACCCTGTCAAGACTCTTAAGAATCCTCTATGCTTCAATGAGCTAATCTTTCACACTCCAATAATCTTACATCCCTTTGCTTCCCTTTAGCCTTAAAATGTTGATTTACTCTTAAGTTTGTACTCTTTATCCCTCCTGTCACGGTCTGTTTCTCATTTCCTGTATTAAGACCTTTCTCATTTGCCTAATCTCTAACCCTCTGATTTACCACATCTTCCCAAATTCAATCCCTTGCTCCCACTACTCAGTTTAAAATCATCTCTACTTCCCTAGTCACAAGACTCGCAAGAACGCATGCTCAGCTGAGTTCAAATAGAGACTGTCCCAGTGATACAGATCCCAAATACTGGTGCCAATGCCTTGTAAACCATAGAACATAGAACATTATAGCACAGTACAGGCCCTTCAGCCCTTGATGTTCGAACTACTACTTCCGCACTAGCCACACATTAATCTCTCTCAGAAGTAGGGATGTCTTACTGCAGATGGACAGGGCATTGGTGACACCACACACAGAGCGTTAAATGCAATTTTGGTCTCTCTACCTAAGAAAGGGTACACTTGCCAATGGGAGGTTCACTGGGCTGATCCAAGGGATAGTAGGAGTGTCTTATGAAGAGAGATTTGTTTAACTTGACCTGTATTCATTACAGTTTAGAAGGATGAGAGGGCATCTGATTGAAATGTATAAAATTCTAATAGGGCTGTCAGACTAGATGCAGCAAGGATGTAACCCCCTGGGTGGGGAGCTTAGAACCAGGGGACACAGTTTCAGGATACAAGGTAGGCAATTTAGGACAGAGGTGAGGAAACGTTTCTTCACTCTGAGGGTGGCCAACCTGCACAATTTGCTACTACACAAGGCTGTGATTCGGTCACTGAGTAGATTCAAGAAAGAGATTGATCACTTTTTAAGATATTAAAAGGCATCAAGGGGAATGGAGAGAAAGTGGGAATATGGCATTGAGATAGAGGATCAACAATGATCAAAATGACAGTGGAGCAGGCATAAAAAGGGCTGAATTGCCGAGTGGTACTCCTTGTTTCAGGTTTCAGTGATTATAATGATTTGCCAGATGCTAATTTGAGCATGGCTCAGCTGATAATGCAGGGAGAAAAAAAAATCAAAGATTAAGACCTCGAGATTCTTAATTTGGTTCTTAGCCTCTCATACGGAGTATGCAGAACATCATTCTTTGTCCTGCCAACATCACTGATACCTACATGGAGCACAATGACTAAATCTTCCCCTTCCACTCCAAGTTCCTCTCCAGCCCGAAGTAGATATCCTGAAGCCTTCCACTGGGCAGCAATACAACCATTTGGACTCATGCTATTTGCTGCTGAGAGTGACATCAATCACTGACTATATTGTCCCTACATTCATCCCTTAAATGCTTCTATACCACTTTCCATTGTCAGTTAGTTGATCTACTGTGCAGTCCCCACTCTCATTCAAACAGGCAGAAAGAACCTTGGATGGGTTCGACACTTGCAAAGACACAGCTCCTGCATTCACACCCTCTGGATCCCCTTACTTGTCTCACACTCAGTCACACTCTCCTGCTCTTTGGACACTGACCAAAATCAGAAAACCCCATGTTAAGAATTGCAACTGCCTCCTGTTACAAAGGATCTAGGTAACTGCCCCTTCCCGGTTTATATTCAGCCTCCAACTCAACTTGAGCCGAAACTGCTCAAACTTCAAACATTTCCGGTGGACATGTTTGTCCTGGATCAAACGGATATCCAGGAGCTTCTGCACGTTGTGGCTGTGAAGCATCAGCAATCCTATTGTTCTGTGTTTGAACTAGCTACTTCGTTATCGTATTCCATTATGTGTTGTGTTTAGTTTTTCTATTTTATTTTATCACCCTAGTTCCTATACAATTTTGAACCTAGGAAGAGAAAAGAAATCTTAGTCGCCTACCAGATAACCAACTAACTTTGCCTATAGTACTATAAGAGCCAATTCCTGAAGGTCGATATTGTTAGAAAAAGTAAAAGCAAAAGAATATCTTTCCTCCTTCTTGCCCCAACCCCCCAGCACAGTATTTCTAGTCACACTTGAGTATGAAGTTGGCGAGTTTCATACACTCCTAACATTAACAGTCTACCTGGCCCAGTTAGAGGGGAACTGGCTTCAGCTCCTTTAACTAATTCCAACTTCCCATCAGTATACACCTTGTCAAAATGAGGTTCTTGTGGTGCAGTGGTAATGTCTCTAACTCTGAGGCAGGAGACCCAGTTCAAGTTCCACATGCTCCAGAGGTGGGCAAGAACATCGCCCAACAGGTTGATTAGAAAATATCCACACCGTGTTAAAATCTTGCTTAAGGCTGGGAACTTTTCAATTTGAACTGCATATTTCACAATTTAAACTCGTGTACAACATTAAAAGATTTGTAGCTCAGGTTGAGGCTCTGGATGTAAGTTATATCCAGAACAACGTTAAAAATCCTTCGTACCAACTGCCAGCATTACGTTCTGCAATTGCAATTCCTGTTGTCACCCAAATAATGCATCAAACAAAAATTGCCCTTTAAAATTTAATAGCAAAAATGTAACCATCAGATCTTTGTTAAGCAGCACTTTGAACAATGTAGAGCAGGAGGTGCTGAGTTTGCTGCAAGCTGTGCATTGTTCTCCCATCAATAATATCAAAGCAGCCCTCATCCCCCTGCAGTATAACCACACTGTAAACTAATTAGCGATTTGTAACCCAATTGTACACAGCTTAACACAAGACTCTTTGTACCTACTTGTGTAGTACTTTTTGAAGGCTTCATCTTTGGGTCTGCTGGGATACAGATGAAGCAAACGTTCAATATCTCGGACACGATCTCCCAGCGATCGAATAGTTAAATCCTTTGTTGTGAAAGGCTGGACATTGAACACCTGTCTGCCACCTATAACAAAGAACACAATCAGGCCAAAACAATGCATAACATTGGATGGGAAACATCTTCAAGTTGTTGTCTGTACAGTTCAACACTTGAATGCATGCTCAAACAAAAAGTTAATAATTAGTTCAAAAATATTTTTTGCATGGGTCTTCACTTCCGAGCACTGTATATGGAGGAACCTCATCTGAAGGCAACCTGGTTAGTCTTGAGTCACTTAAATGTTTCCAATGACAACACAAAGCTGTATTTTCAACACAAAATACAGGTAGACCTCATATGACATTGCCCCACTTAACATTATTCTCTTTTAACACTAATTAATGAGACCTGCAATTTCAAACATAACAAGGTGCATTTTAATGTTTCCTTCATGATCTGCCAACCCGCATCAATCACAAAGTTTCGGTCACTGTGAGTGCACCAAGCACAAAGCGGCTCTCCTGTCAGCAAGCAGTTCTACCACCATGATCACAGAGTGGCTTCGTCAACCCTCGAGCCAATGTGGCTCAACATCTTTGTACATAGCAAGGATCCAGCTGCACGAGACTTCAAGTGACTTCCCTGATCTAATGCCAGAGTTTCAACATGAGTGAAGATCAGCTGCAAGAGTCAGGATCAGTTTTGTCAGGTTTAAAAAAAGATCATGAATTATAAAAGGCCCAGCGCTTTCACAGCGTCAGAATTCATACTCAACAATTAAAGGAATGGATGTGCTGAGGGAGAGAATTCCAGCAAATCCCTGCAGGTTGGCTGAAGGAGCAGCGATTGATAACCATTGATATCGGAAAGAGAAAATACGCTGGTAGTAGAGAAGAAAGGGTTCACAGTTCAGCAAGCACAGAGGTGACAGAAACGTGAGCAATAACATTTGAGCACAGTGCTGTGTAAGTGCAAACAGGATGTACTCTAGGTACAAAGTTACATTTTTCTTGTATATTTTATCTTAATTTCATTCAGCCAAGTATTTCAACTTACACACCTACAGAATCCAACTCCAGCTTTCATGCCGACTCCCACGGAAACCGTTCATTCACTTATTTTTAGGAACGGAACCGCTAACTGGGAATATTCACTTCCAAAGTGCTTCACAGTTAGGGAAAATGACTGAAGGCTTTTTTGGAAATGTAGCTTTTAAGATTATTTCTGAAGGTGGAGAGATGTAGCAAGAATGAACAGCAGGATCATATGCATTTAAGTTCGACCACCAATAGTAGAATGGAGAGAAAAGGATACAGACGGAAAAGTTGGAACAACAGAGAGACAGGTCTAGAGGAGCTTGAAGTAGTAATGGTGGGAATGAGGCCATGGAGAATTCAAATATGGCAAGTTTGAAATTGATGCAGAGACATGGTGTCAGTTGAGGATGCAGGGACTAGCGGGCTTGTTTCAGTTCTGCCTCCAGCTTAATAACATCTCTTAAACATTCTGTACTTTTTTTTGGTTATGGAAGTCCATGTTCTTCCTGGATTCCTGTGACCTGTAATTTAAATTTCAAAATGTCCCAATTATCTAAATCATAAACAGTCCCCACAATGCACTTTGATTTGCAGTATATCAAATAGAGGGGCCATTATTATCAATGAATGGGCCCTCTTGTGACGCAGTGGTATTGTCCTTACCCCTGGACTCAATCCCACCCGCTCCAGAGATGTGCAATAACATCTCCTAACAGATTGATTAGAAAAATAGGTTAAATAAACAAAATGTCTGAGCAAATATATCCAAAGGTTTTCCAATAGATACATTATATTTAAAATTTATAAATCTTTAAGTGTTGTAAGCAGAAAGTGATACCTTTCTCAGTGTCATCAATCCATGCTATTGTAATGCCTCCAATCTCAGAGTCACTAAAGCGCAGCAAAAAGGTCCCATTTACTCGTTGATTAAGCAGTCTGTTGGCATACTGCTTACTTACAAAACCAAGAATTAACCTGCAAATAAAAGGCAAGTATAGTGAATGCACTCTTCAGGAAATCCCTCCCCAGAGATCAGAACAGCAGCAAGAAGCCAAGGCAGACAATCCTTCAGTCTCTTGTACCCATACTAGTTTGCAACATTATATTTGGGTAGGACAATGTGGAAGTGGAATTTTTCTAACTGTTAATACTTCAATATTTTGAATATCAGCAGCTGAAAACAGGCACATTTAGCATTCTTAACATCCAAAATAGTCTGAACCTTTATGAGACAGCTACAATGTCACCATCTCTCTGCAAATTACAAGATGTCCAACTCATTGTGAAAATGCAATTATATACTTCAACAAGAAAATGACTGACTGATTATACTGCAATCTGGCCCAACTGATCATATTTGATCAGTAGAGATACAGAGTGAGATTCAAATGCATGTCTTCACCTCTTTCGAGGGATTTGGTTTTGAAAACCAGTACAGAATTATGCTCCAATCTACTTGTTAAATCTAAAGATGACATTTGTATGTTTGGAAGTTCTTATTTAATGTTGCCCTCACTTACTGTCACAGAATTAGAATAATGTTTTATTTTGAAGGATTATTTCTTTTGATTATGTCGTCATTGCTCATTACCATCACTTCAAGTACATTGTATGTCAATGTACGTCTGAGTCATTTGATGCTAGGACCTACTCAGCACCATGTTGTAAAGGAACTTTCAACACAAACCAAAGACAGAGCGAGTGAGACAGACAGAGCTGAGTTTCAGGAGTGATAACAGAGAGAGAGTTATGTAAATGAATACAACATTTTTGTGATATTTGGCAACGTTTTTATTTTTTCCAAGTTATTTCAGCCAGTAATGCAGTGTTGCCCACATACGATCGAGTATTTCAACATCTATACTTAGTTCCCAAGCAAGTGTCAACTGAAACCCAGCACTAGTTTAACATCAAATCCAGGGGAACCCATGATCCACTTTAAACTAATTTCACTTAAAAACAGGATTCTCAGGAACACAACCACAGCTTTAAGTGAGGACTACCTATATTTCAACAAAGGTGTTTGAGGCAAACACCAAAATTAACATCTGCCAGTCCACACAGACATGCTGCTCAATCAACTAATACCAATTAAAAATTCCTACCCATTATTCCAGTAATCCTTCAGATGTTTCTTTGTGAGCTCCATCACACCATCAAACCATTGCCAAAATGTAAAGGTTCTCCCAGGGAGGTTTTCCTGCAGGAATCAAGAACAGAGTCATAGTCATTGAAAAATCACTAGACACATGAGGATTATAACTACAGGTCTGGATATTTTCATATAATTAATCAAAATCCATTCCAGGTTACTTGTCATATACTTCTAAGTTTCACAATGCTGCTGCTTGGAAGCAGATCACCTATTTGCCCTGAAGGGTATGAAGTGCCTCTGGGGCATGGAGTATCGAAAGGATGAGTTTAATTGCAGGGAGGAAATTCAGCAGATGGGGGCAAAGTGAGAGATTCTCCTGGTACAGAAGAAAGCCAAAAACCTCAGCCTGGATCCTTGCTGCTGGGCTAGAAACAGAGTGGCCTGTAGTTGGGGCATGCAGTCAAAATGCCAAAATCATGCCGAAGTTGTTACTGAGATGTGACCCTGCCACTTAAATACAAGCACTCCTCTGGCTCAGGTAGCCTTCAAGGCTGAAGACAGATAATTAAAAGCGGTGGGATTGCAAAGCAAACCCACATCCTGTCATTTTATCTCATCTTCCTCCCATGGTTAAAATTTCCCCATAAACTAATTCGGGGTATGTGGCAGAGTAAAATATAATAATTTAGTGTAACAATTCATATCATACTACTCCAAACACATCAGGCTACATCAAAACAGGATTGCTGCATGACAACTCAGACTTTTAGACAAGTTGTTGTTACCTTGTTAAACTGAGACCAAGAGACCATACGATTGGTAAAGTCCTCCATGCTGTAGCTCTGCTCATCAAAGATTTTCTGTGCCAGGAAGACAAAATGCTCTTTGCACAGGCCCTGTGTTGACTGTACTTCTGCCATAAACTTCATATTGAGGGTTTCGCACATTTGAGACCATGACACTCGATCTGGTACGTGGAATGGCAATCTTTCCTGCAAAACAAAAACAACACTGGATTCTAGATCAAAAGGCAGACTACTGTCAATGATGGAATTCCGAAAGAAGGAAAAAACAAACAGAAAATGCTGGAAATACCCAGAAGGTTACGGCAGCACACATGAATAGAAACCAAATTAACTTTTCAAGCTGTGACTTTACATCAAAACCAGGTTAAGCTGGAAATATAATAGGTTTTGATCAAAGGGTCGCTAGACAAGAACAAAAGGTTTGCAATAGGGTGAAAGACAGGAGTTAGCAAAAGCAGCTTTAGGAATTGACCAGGCTTGCATGTTAAACCTAACACCACGACTCAGTGACAACACCATGAATTGCACTTCATAGCTACTTTTTAAAAAGAAGTCTTAAAGAGATATAAGCGGAATATGTCAAAGCCAAACTTCAATTACTCATCGTGCTCTGCACCTCTAAATTGAAAGTAAAATATTTCAAGTTAAACATACTTACAATCTCAGAGAATGCATTGTCCCACAAGATTGTAGCAGTAGCATTGTTGTCTTGACTGCCATGAACAATTACGACAATCGGCAGTGATATAGCCTGCAACATAACAGGAAACAGTTTACTGAACTTTATTTGGTCACAGGAAAAGTCACAACTCACTCCCATACCTTGATATGAACTCTAGATCCTTGATCCAATCATGATAGAATTTTAACTCCCAAACCTCATTTAGAATTCTCTGGACTTCCTTTTGCCCAAACTCCAGCTGGTTTGAAACAAGGGCCAGTAAAAATAAGACAAGGCACCAATGCCAACAGGATCTAAAGCAAGGTAGTAAGAGAGCCAGGTAGGACTGGGTTGCTAACCTTCTCCTTACTTACCTTACTGTGGCAAGTGGAGATTGTGTGCTACCTTCCCCTATGTTTACCTTGCTAAAACCTGCTCCCTTATTTCGATAGCAGAATCGTATATAAACAGTTGGGAAAAATCACAGCCAAAAGGGTTTTCTGCCAAAATTTAATAAGGGTCTGCTAAGTTTTGAGGTACCCTCGACAGCTTAATAGGAATACAAATAGTTTCCTTTCATGATTAAGAAATGCTTTTTCGCTGCAATGGATCAAAGCTCTAAATAAGGAATGTCAAAATCCCACTGCAAACTCTGCATAGACCTGTTTTGTACTTGTATTTACTTGTGGATAATATACTTTATTCGTAAGTTTTTTTGAAATATACAATTGCACATTTTAAGTAAAAGAGATTCTTCTGCTATTCAGGAAGTCTGCCTGGAGTACCCTGGCAACCTTCTTCCAAGGAAGATGGGATGCAGTGTTTCCTAGTAAAGTATTCACAGCAAATTTCTCTCCTCTCTCTACTCCCCATTGCAAAACAGCTCCTTTACTCACTGATGCCTATCTGACTCCATTTACCCCGCAGTTGGGCTGGCATCCACCAATGAGTCTCTCTGCTGGGTGCAGTCCCAACCATGGCCAATCATTCTGCTGGGACTCAGGAACTGCTCAACTTCCGAGTGGCCGACAGCTTTTGGAACTGGAGCCAAACAAGAGCCTTGATGGAGCTGGGGCTCCCTGAAACAACTAAGGAGGGACTGACCCTAGGTTTGCAGTTTCTAGTTGGGGCTGACACTTCTCTGACAAAATCCAACCTTTGGTGGTGTCTCTGTACTGACCAAGCTGTGTTCGGTAACGAAGTTGCAGGAAATCACATTTTAAATGTGGGATCATGGTGTCAATATGTTGGTGCAAATTTGGAACCAATCTGCAAACAAATTCTATACTTGGCTTGGGTTCAATGTCACTAGGAGTGGTGGGTGATTTTGTAGGTCATCCAATTGTTTGCATCATTGTTCTTTCAACATGTTACAACTTTCATCTTATTCCACGTTGCTTTGTGTAGTTTCCAAGTCTAAGTTGGACAGCCAAGTCACAGGACTGTGTTGTTTGATGAACTGCCTTGAATCCTGCATCAAATGGTCACTACTTGGGTATCGGCATAATCACAGAAGGAGGCTGATGTGGGTGAACTAGTTTTATATTTTGCCTTTCACATATTTAAAGCTTAAAATCAAATACAGTTTTGGGTTTTTGGTAGCTCATTTGAAACTATTCTCCAGTTTTCTTCAGTCAAAATAGTTGTCTTACAATTATTATAATGACAGCATTCTGGGACTGGGACCTCAACATTCATCATCAGCGTTTTGAGATCAAATTTAAACATTCAGTAAATACGGCTTGGAAGTGGGAGGGAATCCTGTCAAAACAGCCCTACAATATGCTCCTACCTTCACGGAATTATCCAGGAGTGTAATAATGAAAAGGAATGGTTATTCCACCAACTGTGGCAGGTAACCAATTAAAGTCCCTTGGGCACACTCCTAATACTGACTGAGCGCACAGGTTACCTGCTACACGTGGAAGCTAGCTATGAAAGCTTTGGGCACAGAAAAGATTTACATGGATGTTGCCAGAACTGAAGGGTTTGAGTTATAGGGAGGGCTTTGTTCCATGGAGTGTTGGAGGCCAAGGAGTGATCTTATAGAAGTTTCTGTAATCGTGAGGTGCATGGATAGTGTAAATAGCCAAGATCTTTTCCTTAGGGTAGGGCAGTCCAAAACTAGAGGGCACAGATTTAAGGTGAGAGGGAAAATATTTAAAAAGGACCCGAGGGATAACTTTTTCACCCAGAGGGTGATGCATGTTTAGAATGACCTGCCAGAGGAAGTGGAGGAGGCTGATACAGTTATAACATTTAAAAGACATCTGGATGGATATGTGAATAGGAAAGGCTTAGAGAAGCATGGGCCAAATGCTGGCAAATGGGACTCAGACAAATTGGGATGTCTGGTCAGCATGGACAAGTTGGACCAAGGGTCTGTTTCTGTGCTGTATGACTCTAAATGGTGATGGTCGCCCAATGACAGGTTGGGTAGATGAATGGAGCCTCCAATTCTGACAACATGATATGCGTCCCTCTAAAGATTGGCCAGAATAGCAGCAGCTATTACTAAGGGTGCCCTAATCCTTTTGAAACTTCATATTTATTCTTTGTACCTAGTGACTGGGAATGGAGGCCCCCTCATGCCTCCCTTCACACTTCAGCATTAACAGTAGAGCTACCATCTCTAACAGGAAGATAATCTCCAACTGGCCATAACGAGACAGGAGCCCACCCACTGTCTTTAAGTGGATGGACTTCTGGAGAGAGGCACTTAATTGCTTACTTCTTTCAAAATTCCTGCTACCGGTGTTTGTGGTTCCCAACCTACATGTTATCCCAAGGATGGGATCAGGACCCAGGAACAAAATTCCTGGCCCATTTGCATTTACTTTGGCATTTGACTTTTTAAACTCCTTCCTCAGTTTCTACTGAGAGATTTACTCAAAATATTTGATTACTGCACAATGCAGATGAATTGCCTTTTAACTGCTAAGGCTGGGGGCAGCGCGCACTGATGCAGTGAAATGTTACTTTACATGCCAGGTTCACATTCATGCAAGGGAACAGAATAGTTAACTGTTCAATTTAGCAACACCAACAACCAATTATAGCAGTTAGAGTGGTATTTACATGGCTCAGGGCAAACCTGTTCATGCGTCCTCTAATTTAATTGGTGCAGGATGTGAAAGTACTTAAAATGACAATATATACAGAAGCCAGCTTTAACGCTGTCAGAATTCTCTTGAAAAGTCTCTCCGTACTACTTACAAAATGACGATTACTGACAAATGATCCAATACCTGAACGTGATATTTCACTTCACTGCCTGTGATGCTGAGTTCAGAAGAAAATAGAACAGCAAATTTTTCCTCAGTCACTGACTCGGTCCCCCTGCGGTCCGACCGTTTGATTTTCTTTAACGACTTGAAGTTTGGGAGAAGAAAAATATGCTTTTGATTAAAAGTACATATTTTCAAATGGGAAAGTACACCAACAGTTTAGAGACAGAAACAAAATTTGTTTTTTTAAGAAGTATAAATATACCTCAGATTATTCATAAGTGTACAACAGACATTTTTCATTTCCCCCCTAAATATACTGCTCTTCACTTTTCATCTACACCCTGTTCATTACATTTTTGCATCAATGTATAGCCTCTCTTTTTCAAATAATTTGGTGGATGCAAAAGATCCCATTAAAAAAAAGCAGGGAATTCTCTTAGTAACCTCTCCCACAGTCAACACCATCAAAATGCTTAATTGATCATCCATCACTGCTTGTGTTATGTCTGTATTCCAACTTCACTCATTAATATCATTCACACAATCGTCCACCAATAGAATGAATAATCAGTTAGCTACACCGGAGCAGTTACTGATCATTGAGTCATACAACATGGAAACAGACTCTTTGGTTCAACCAGTCCACATCGATCATGTTCGCACACTAAACTAGCCCCACCTGCCTGCATTTGGCCCCGCTCCCTCAAAACCTTTTCTATTCATGAGCTTATCCAAATATCTTTTAAGCATTGTATCTGTGCCTGCACCCAACCCTTGTAAAAGTAATCCATTTTGCATTAAGTTGTTTGAGGTGATTTTCTTTCTTTCATGCACAGTCACAAAAAAGTAAAAATTCAACATCTATGGCCAATGACTGAAACCGTCATATTAAATGTACGGGGGCCTCATTCAGGCTTCTTCACATGGAGCTTTCCTGATCTTGGCTGTGACATAGAAGGAAGTGCTCAGCACAGGCCAACAAACACTTTTTTTTAAAGCAAGCGGCAGGAAAGAAAATCAGGGAACAAATTACTTGAACAATTTTCATTAAATTTCCAAATTTCTGGAAAAGATTGAGGCAGCAACTAAAAGCTTGTGTGGCCAACAAAGTTAAGGACAGCTGAGAGGAGCAGTTTAAAGGAATTAACCTTGCTGCAAAATTACAATGTTCATCGCAACTGCAAATACTTTTTGTACAAACATAATCAAAAACCAAAGCAACTCCACATAAAAGTATAGGGAGTGCACAGTGCTGCTGATGCCAATTCATCATCATTCTTAGAAGGGCTACAAAATGTTCAGTTAGAGATACACAGTATACAACTAACTAAATGTTTTTAAGTGAATGAAGACCAAGCTTTCTGCTCTATCTTTCATTTTCTGGTTATTCAAGTTCAAGAGATTACTCAACATATGTTTTGATCTTACAGCAGTTTTGAATCTCCTTTACTGAACATGACATGTTTGAACAAAGCCAATGAAATGTGTGTTGCCTTGCATTTAATTGCCTTCTGACTAACATGAAAAAAAAATTGATTGAAGAAGAGGATTTTAAGTACAGCCATCCTATTATTAAGGTAGCTAGACAAAGGTCAAAGTGCAGGATACAAATAAGATGGAATCAAGTAAAAAATAAAGCAAGTCAGGAAGTAGGGAACAGACGTCATCAAGCTTGGACTTTAAAGCCTTTAGATTTTTGGGAGAAGTATAATTACCTAGGGGAGGTTCTGGAAAATAATAATTTAGGAGGAGGAAGTATATTTGGAACTGAGAAGATGTAAGACAAGAAATTTCAGAGGAAATCAGCTATCGTAGCATTATTAAAATACTGGGAGAATGAAATGAGGCTGTGGTTGATTAGTTTCTTTTTCTTTCTTTATTCATTCACAGGATGTGGGGATCACTGGCTAGGCAGCATTTATTGCCCATCCCTAATTGGGCAGTTAACAGTTAACCCCATTGGCTGTGGGTCTGGAGTCACACGTAGGCCAGATCAGGGAAGGATGGCAGTTTCCTTCCCTAAAGAACATTAGAGAACCAGATGGGTTTTGCCAACAATCTACAATGGATTAATGGTCATCATTAGATTCTGAATTCCAGATATTTACTGAATTCAAATTCCACCAGTCGTGATGGGATTCAAACCCAGGTCCCCAGAACATTATCTGGGTCTCTGGTTTAACAGTCCAGCAATAATACCACAAGGCCATTTCCTCCCCATATTCTGACAATACAAAAAGGTATGAAATTGGATTGCAGATAGCTCTCTTATAATTCAGATTATAAACACAAAGGAACCTGCAATGAAAACAAAAAGAGCATGCTGGAGAAACACAGCAGGTCTGGCGGCTTCTGTAAAGAGAACAACAGTTAACATTTCGAGTCCAGTCACCAGCGAACAGGACTGATGATGAAAACTTGATCAATAAATATGCTTTGAACACTTCTAAGCCTCTAATGGAGCCAAGGAGTCTGGATGGAGGGACAAGTACATTAACAATATACATTTCCATGGGTTGCAGAATCAAACAGTTGTTGAACGAAAATAATTAACTTGCATTTCTATTTGGCTCACTGCCAAAAGCTAGATTACATGGAGGTTCTTCCATTAACTTTTGGCTAAGCAATGCACCCCGAGTAAGCTAGAGAACTTGGAGGGGGAGTGAAAGGAGAGCGCGAGTGCATGTGCAAGAGAAAATAAAATATAACTAGATAATACTGTGAAATTAACAAAGCTTCTTTTTTAAAGATTTCTTTTGATTTGTAATAAAGTTTGTTTTTGTTTATGGCCTACTTCAATCAATTGGTTGATTGACGGGTGCTCAGATTTCTTCTCTAAACTTTAACAGTCTCCAACAGGATTGCCGTAGTAGTTTGCGAAACATTTTGGATCTTCCAAGGCATGATAAAAATGCAAGTCCTTCATTTTGACAAGGATACGATCGGGCAAGAGATTATTTTTGCACACCAGCTAGGCATAGAGGTCAAAATTTAAAGCTATGTCCCCTCATGCTAGCCATCACCATCGGAGTAAAAACGCTCTCACTGTCCAAGCTATCTAATCCTCTGATTATCTTATAGGTCTCAATTAAGTCACCTCTCAACTTCTCTCTAACAAAAACAGCCTCAAGTCCCTCAGCCTTTCCTCGTAAGACCTTCCCTCTATACCAGACAACACCTTAGTAAATCTTCTCTGAATCCTTTCCAAAGCTTCCACATCCTTCCTATAATGCAGTGACCAGAACGGTACACAATACTCCACGTGCCGCTGCACCAGAGTTTTGTACAGCTGCAGCATTGTTGCATGACCTCATGGTTCCGCAACTCAATCCCTCTACTAATAAAAGCTAACACACCGTATGTCTTAACAACCCTATTAACCTGCGTGACAACTTTCAGGGATCTATGTACATGGACACAGATCCCTCTGCTCATCTACACTACCAAGAATCTTATCATTAGCCCAGTACTCTGCATTCCTGTTGCTCCTTCCAAAGTGCATCACCTCACACTTTTCCACATTAAACTCCATTTGCCACTTCTTAGCCCAGCTCTGCAGCTTATCAATGTCCCTCTGTAACCCCCAACATCCCTTGGCACTGTCCACAACTTTACTGAACTTGGTGTCATCCGCAAATTTGTTAACTCATCCTTCTATACCCTCAACCAGCTAGTTTATAAAAACGATAAACAGCAGTGGACCCAAAACAGATCCTTTCAGTACACCACTAGTAACTGAACTCCAGGATGAACATTTCCCATCAACCACCACCCTCTGTCTTCTTTCAGCTAGCCAATTTCTGATCCAAACTGTTAAATCACCCTCAATCCCATGCCTCCGCATTTTGTGCGGTAGCCTACCTTGGGGCATCTTATCAAACGCCTTACTGAAATCCATATACACCACAGCAACCGCTTTACCCTCATCCACGGTTTGGTCATCTTCTCAAAAGAACTCAATAAGGTTTGTGAGGCACAATCTGCCCTTCACAAAACCATGTTGACTATCCCTAATCAACTTATTCCCCTCTACATGATTATAAATCCTATCTCTTCTAACCCTTTCCGACATTAGCCACAACTGAAGTAAGGCTCATTGGTCTATAATTACCAGGGTTGTCTCTATTCCCCTTCTTGAACAAGGGAACAACATTTGCCATCCTCCGGACTTCTGGCACTATTC
Organism: Chiloscyllium plagiosum; assembly: GCF_004010195.1. Lineage (NCBI taxonomy): Eukaryota > Metazoa > Chordata > Chondrichthyes > Orectolobiformes > Hemiscylliidae > Chiloscyllium > Chiloscyllium plagiosum. The sequence continues at coordinate 19,503,217 of NC_057751.1, read as the reverse complement.
CTATAGACAATGATGACATAAAGATCAAAGTCAAAGGCTCGGCAATCTCCTCCCTGGCTTCCTAGAGAATCCTTGGGATAAATCCCATCCAGCCCAGGGGACTAATCTATTTTCACACTTTCCAGAATTGTTACACCACCTCCTTGTGAACCTCAATCCCATCTAGTCTAGTAGCCTGTATCTCAGTATCTTTCTTGCCAATATTGTCTTTTTCTAGTATGAATACTGACGAAAAATATTCAGTGCTTCATCATCTACTTGGACTCCACGCACAACTTCCCACTACTATCCTTGATTGGTCCTAACCTTACTCTAGTGGTACTCTCCTGATGAAGGGCTTTTGCCCAAAACGTAAATTCCCCTGATCCTCAGATGCTGCCTGACCTGCTGTGCTTTTCCAGCACCACATTCTTGACTCTAATCTCCAGCATGTGCAGTCCTCACTTTCGCCTAATCTTCCTCTAGTCATTTTTTTTATTCCTGATGTACCTATAGAAAGCCTTAGGGTTTCCTTGATCCTACTCACCAACGACTTCTCATGTCCCCTCCTGGCTCTTCTTAGCTCACCTGTAACTCTCAGGTGCCTTGAGCCTTCACATCTCATCCTAACATAAGCCTTCTTCATCTTCTTGACAAGAGATTCAACTTTAGTAAACCACGGCTCCTACGTTTGACAACTTCCTCCCAGCTTGACTGATACATACTTATCAAGGATCCACAGCAGTTGTTCCTTGAATAAGCTCCACATTTCAAATGTGCCCATCCCTTGCAGTTTCTTTCCCTATTCTACACATCCTAAATCTTGCCTAATTGCATCATAACTGCCTTCTCCCAGCAATAACTCTTGCCGTGCAGTATATACCTATCCCTTTCCATCATTAAAGTAAACATAACCGAATTGTGGTCACTATTACCTCCAAATCTAACACCTGGCCAGGTTCATTACCCTGTACCAAATCTAATGTGGCCTCGCACCATGTTGGCTTGTCCCCATACTGTGTCAGGAAACCCTCCTGCACACACTGGACAAAAACTGACCCATCTAAAATACTTGAAATATAGTATTCCCAGTCAATATTTAGAAAGTTAACATCACCCATAACAACTACCCTGTTGCTATTGCTCCTATCCAGAATCATCTTTGCTATCCTTTCATCTGCATCTCTGGAACTATTTGGAGGCCTATAGAAAACTCCCAACAGGGTGACCTCTCCTTTCTTGTTTCTAACCTCAGCCCATACTATCTCAGTAGACGAGTCCTCAAATGTCCTTTCCTGGACCCTGCAACAACCATTCCTGTCCCTACTCTACCCATGTCTTCGAAACGGCCACAACATCGAAGTCCCAGGTACTAATCCATGCTGCAAGTGCACCCACCTTATTCCGGATGCTCCTGGCATTGAAGTAGGCACACGTCAAACCAACTTCTTGCTTGTCGGTGCTCTCATGCAATCTTGAAACCCCATTTTGGACCTCTCTACTCTTAGTATACCCCTGTATATCAAACTACAATTTGGGTTCCCATCCCCCTGCTGAATTAGTTTAAACCCACCCAGAGAGCATAAGCAAATTTCCCCTCCAGAATATTGGTACCCCTCTGGTTCAGGTGAAGACCATCCTGTTTGTAGAGGCCCCACTTTCCCCAGAAAGAGCCCCACTCGTCCAGGAATCCAAACCCACCCCCCCTCCCCCCCGCACCATTCCTGTAGCCCAGGGTTCAACTCCTCACTCTCCCTATTCCTCACCTCGCCAGCACATTTCAATAAAATTACCTTTCATTCTTCTAACTTAGTGGGTAGAATCCCAACCTGTTTAACCTTTGCTAATAAGACAATCCCCTCCTTACTGGAGATCATCTTAAATGAACCTTCTCTGAATTGCCTCCAATGAAATGATCTTTTTTTCTTAATAAAAAAGGACCAAAACTGCTTTCAGTATTCTAAATTTGGTCTCATCAGCATCTTGTACAGTCGCAGACAGACTTCCCTACTCTCATACTTCAAACCCCTTGAAATCAGGGCCAACATTCCATTCGCCTTCCTGATTACCTGCTGCTCTGTGTGCTAGCTCTATGCTTGATGCACAAGTTCCCCCCCCAAATCCCTTTGTGCTGCAGCTCCCTGCAGTGTTTCTCTATTTAAATATCCTGTTTTTTCTTTGTTCCAAAATGAACTTCACATTTTATCATACTCCATTTGCCAATTTTTTTTGTCTACTTCACCTATCAATCTCTCTAAACTGTTTGTATCCCTCTCACAACCTGCCTTTCCACTTATTTTTGTGAATTTGGCTACAGTGCATTCACTTCCTCGAAGTCATTCATACAGACTGTAAACTGTTGCGGTTCCAACACTGATCCCCGCGGAACCCCACTGGTTACAGGTCACCAACTGAAAAAGAACCCCTTAACCCCACTCACTGGTTCCTGCCCATGAGCAATTCTCTATCCATTCCAATATACTAATCTCCAACACCGTGCGCGCTTAACTCATGACTTAACCTTTTGTGAGGTACTTTTGTCAAAAGTCTTCTGGAAGTTCAAATACATAAATCTACTGGTGCCCCAATATTCACTCAGGTTGAGACTTCCTGGAAAAACTCTAAAGTAGCCAGACTTCCTCTTCAGGAAAGAATGCTGACTTTGCTTGATTGGATGATTATTTTCCAAATGTTCTGCTATTACTTCCCCAACAATTGATTCCAATACTTTGCAAACAAGAGATGTTAGGCTAATCAGCCTATAGTTACTCACTGATTGCCTCCCTCACGTTTTGAGAAGGGGTGTCAAATTGGTGGTTGTCCAATCCTCTACTTCACCAGAATCCAAGGATTTTTGGAAAATTACAACCAATACATTCACCATCTCTGTAAACACCTTTTAGGATTTTTAAAAATTCAGTTATGGGATGTGGCCATCACTGGCTGGACCAGCGTTTATTTCCCATCCCGAATTGCATCTGAGGGTGCAAACCATCACGGCCAGGGTATTTGTCTTTAGCTCTATTAGTTTGTTGAATACGACTTCTCAAGGTGATGGTACTTATAATTCAGTTTTATAGATAGCCAGGAGTTTTAATAATGTTAAAAAGTCAGAAACTACCATAATCTATGACTCCAACTCAGTCTGGGAACTTCTTGGAGGGTTCCAGGCACAGGACAATTGCTCATTGGAAATCTAAACTGCACAGTCAATTGCTGCATAGTCAATTCAGGACACGTCCAGGTTTAGACAAATCAAAGACTGGAAGCTCTGGGCAAATGTTTTAATGTTTTTTTAATTTCTAAAAGTCAAGGTCTTTGAGCCCAACCAATTCCTATGGGGACCCACAATTCACTTAGAGTCATAGAGCCGTATTGCACGGAAACAGACCCTTCGGTCCAACTCGTCCATGCCGACCAGATATCAGAAATTAATCTAAACCCTTCCTATTCATATACCCATTCAGATGCCTTTTAAATGCTGTAATTGTATCAGCCTCCACTACATCCTCTGGCAGCTCATTCCAAACACGCACCACCCTCTGTGTGAAAAAGTTGCCCCTTGAGTCCCTTTTATATCTTCCCCCTCTCACCTTAAACCTATGCCCTCTGGTTCTGGACTCCCCACCCCAGGGAAAAGACCTTGTCTATTTACCTTATCCATGCCTCTCATGATTTTATAAACCTCTATAAAGGTCACCCCTCAGCCTCCCACACTCCAGTATCAATTCTCAGGAACGGAACTATAACATTTAGGTGTGGACTACCTGTATATTAATAATTTAAGTATTGCATGTCCAAGGCACAATTTCAAAATTTGCAGACAATACCAAATATTGAAGAGTACTGCAAACTATCAAGAGGATAAATGATGGTCTTCAAGGAGAACAGACACAAGATGGTAGAATGGGCAGACACATAAAAAATGAAATTTTATGTGCAGAGCTACATCTTGGTAGTTAAAGTGAGGAAAGACATTAAAGCAGATAATTCTAAAGGGACACTGGAACAGTTAGAGAATTATGTGCACATACAATACGGCAGAGAAAGATTAAAAGGATTACAGGATCCTGGGCTTTATTGCTTTTAGTTTCTTTGACAAGCATAGAATACATGTTGAACTTTTATAGAATACTAGTTCAGCCACAACTGAAATATGTCCAATTATGGACAGCATGCTTTAGGATGTTATGTGGTGACCTTAGGGAGAGGACAAAAATGATTTGAGAGAATGGTTCTAAGACGGGGGACTGCAGTTACATGGATAGATTGGAGACATTGGGAATTTTATCCTTTGAAGAGAAAGAACAGAACTGGTTTGATAGAAGTGTACAAAAATTATGAGACGTTCACACAGAACACATACCAAGAAACCATTCCCATCGTCAGAAAAGCTGAGAACTAGATGGCACTGGTGAAAAGATGACATTTGTCAGGTGAAACAAAACAACAGGGAGTGGGATTAGCTGAGTTACTCTTGAAGAGAACATTCACAGACATGATAGGTTAATGTTCTCCTTCTGTGCTGTATGGTACGATACTGTATTTTATGAATTCAGGTTCTTGAACTGACACAAGAACATTATTAGCCCAGACCCTTAAATTACTAATCCAGTATCACCACCAGCACAGTGCAGGTGAAATACTCTTCTGTGGCTAAAATTGAGAGAGCCAAGGTGAATGTCAAGAGTATCCATATAAAAATATGCAGACAAAACCCTCTGGGATGGTAGTACTTGCTTTTAGTTTTAATACACACCATACTCCTGAAGCTGGCACTGGTGGTTTTTGTGGCATTGCTGAACTCCAATAAGCTGGTATTGTTCATGATCTCTCCTGTGTTTTCACTGGTGGTGGTGGAATAAAATAAAAAGATATAGTAGTTTCACATTTTTCAAAATCATAAATAGCTAACACGCATTAATTAATTTCAACTTTTCAAAATGGACACAAAGAAAATCTGCGACCACACCAAGACTGTGCTCTACCTCAACACACAAAAGGACTATGGAATAAATTGAAAAACTGAACACTTTCTTTCCTTGTTGAGAATCCACTTGGATCACTCAAGGCCTATGGATTAAGTGCTGTGCAGCCATTTAACTTCAAATACTTTGTCAGTGTTCTCAATGGGCCCTCACACTTGAATAATATTAACCCCAGGGCAAGGCAATGGAGGGCTCGCTGGCACCTGTGGAATTGGGCCCACGGGAACTGCTATCTTCAGAAGGGAAAGACAAAAACAAAGACAAACAAAAACAAACCGTTTGAATTTCATCCCCCCAATTTTTTTTTATATTTATTAATTGCAAAATCTTAAATCCGATGTACTTAACCTTAAACCTGATTTAAGGTGTTAGAAACTTGAGAAATTTTGGTCAAGTTCTAAGATTTTACCTCAAGTCCTGCATTAAAATATAACAGGCTGGCACTTTTACTATTATTGAAAAAAAAATTAAAACTTTGGTTATATTGTGATGGCAGGTATGAGATTTATTATGATCATTTATTTTGAAGTTTAGAGACCATAATGACCAGGAGCAGGAGTAGACAATTCAGCTCAAGCCCTCGCCACCTTGCAACACAATCGTGGCTGATCTCATCTCGGCCATCATCTATATGGTCTGCCCTGCTCCAGAAAATAGAAATATGAGAAGAGAGATAATACGTTTTAGAGAGAGAGAGAGAGAGAGAGAGAGAGAGAGAGAGAGAGAGAGAGAGAGAGAAAGCGAGGGAGAGAGAAAGCGAGAAAGAGGAAAAGGGGGGAAAAAAAGAAGAGAAGAACCATAGCTTTAAAGCTCTCATTTTCAGTTTGCACAGGAGTGGGAATTGAAAGAAACAAATCAAGTCACACCTATAGATTTGATAGAGAATGGAATCCTCTCTCGTGTGCAAATGCTGTGAAGTGGCAGTGTTGGTCAAAGGGAGGTTGCATTTTAGATTAGATTACTGACAGTGTGGAAACAGGCCCTTCGGCCCAACACGTCCACACCGACCCTCCAAACAGCAACCCACCCAGACCCATTTCCCTCCGACTAATGCACCTAATACTACGGGCAATTTAGCATGGCCAATTCACCTAACCTGCACATGTTTGGACTGTGGGAGGAAACTGGAGCACCTGGAGGAAACCCACGCAGACATAGAGAGAATGTGCAAACTCCACACAGACTGTTGCCTGAAACGGGAATTGAACCCGGGTCTCTGGCGCTGTGAGGCAGCAGTGCTAACCACTGTGCCACCGTGCCACCCAGTAAATCGTGCATTAAATCTTTCAAATGGTGTAAAATGTAAATATTTTGGTTAATCTATTGTACCTTTGCTTCATGGCAAATAATAAACTTGTTTTAATGTTAAAACCAAATCTGCAGCATTACATGGTTGTGTTTCAGTAAAACACTGACTCGGTAAATTTGTTAAAAATTTGATCATCAAGCCAGATTTCAGTTTGGCATCTGACGCATCATCAGCTGGACTCATAATAATCAGATTTTATTTTCATGGATGGTTCTCAGAAGCATCAAACCTTCTAAAACACAAACGGTAGAATACTCTTCATGTATCATAAGAGGAAATAGGAGACCTAGTACATACTGAACAACAAGCAGACTGGATACAGAGATACATATAATACATACATACATATATATATATTAGCACTGAATTCAATCTTACTTGTGTATGCTCCCATGTTGTCTCATAACTCTGGCCTGTTGCTCCGTAATGATTATGGCTTTCACAACAGGAGGCTTCGTTGGGGCATTTAACTTCAAGCCAAGCAAAAAGCGAACAGTTGAAGAAAACTTACTTTGAGTCTTTAGTACCTGTGGAGGCTGCTTTTCCACAAGGAATGCACTGTAAAATTGTGGAAACAGGTCAAACTTAACATTTAAGCTTCAAGAAAAAAAACAAACATCATTTATTAGCTCTGTCAATCTTCCTGGCCCACAGGCCAGTGATGGCTCTAAGAGACATGTGACAGTGACCTCTAAGCAGGGTTAACTGTTTCTACTTCCACTAGCCCCACCTCAAGACATGGGATTTGTGTCGTAGGATCTTTGCTGACCAGTGCAGACACAATGAGATGAACGGCTTCATTGTAAACTTTTGAATCTACCTGGGGTTTGGGGTGGGGAAAACAAGATTAATAGCAAATTTCACTAACATTCAAATGATCTGAAAATGAAGGTGCTCATGTTTACATCGTCCTTTTTCACTCAATGAAAAATCACTCTTATCAGCAAGGAAACCTATTGATGCACATACTGGCTGAGAGGCAGAAGCAGTTCAACAGTGGCAGTCAGTCGTTCTTAACTTTTTTTCCCTTATCACAGAGTCTTATCAAAATGGATATTCAAATGTTCGATACAACGTTTTGCAACATTCCTCCATTCACACACCTTGCTCTCAACGGAGGTAAACCACTACATTCCAAAAGACTGCATTTTGGGTCGTTTCTGCATAAATATTTCAAATTGTGTTCAGAACAAGGTAGGATAGTTAATTCACAGAAGAATCAAGCCACTAGTTTAAATTGTACTAGCTCAGAATTAGGGCAAGCATGAACCATATTCCACGTGAAGGATTTGCTTTATATCAGGACGTGAGCCTTGAAAAGGTTCAAAAAAAGATTTACAAGGATATCGCCAGGGTTGGAGGATTTGAGCTCACAGGAGAGGCTGAATAGGCCGTTTTCCCTGGAGCATCGGAGGACGAGAGGTGACCTTATAGAGGTTTATAAAGGTCATGAGGGGAACGGACAGGGTAAGTAGCCAAGGTCTTTTCCCTGGGGTAGGGGGATCCAGAACTAAGTGGGTATAGGTTTAGGGTGAGAGGGGAAAGATATAAAAAAAAGAGGAAGTGGTGGAGGCTGGTACAATTACAGCATTTAAAAGGCATCTGGATGGGTGTATGAATAGGAAGGGTTTCGAGGAATATAGGCCAATTGCTGGCAAATGGGACTAGATTAGGTTAGGATGTTTGGTCGGCATGGATGAGTTGGACAGCATCTGTTTCTATGCTGTACATTGCTATGACACTACGTGTTGAATGTAGAAAATCAAAGAGTTTGCACATGCAGCACTGATGCAACTTAAGAATTTGAGCAGTGATAGACCAGACCATCCCCTTGAACCTTATCCACCATTTGGTGGTACAAGCAATATGGTAATAATGGAATTACCTTCTGACCAAGTTACTGAGTAAAGAGGAGAGTCTCTCAGGCACTCCTGATATCTGGTCACTAGCAATGTCTTCCTGTGTACTAATCAGGCCAAGCTCTTGCTGAATCTGACAGTTCATTTCTGCAAGCTTATCACACCTGGAATAAGAGCATACTTTGTTATAAATATTTAATTCTAAGTAATAAATCAACAGGACAACACAGAGAATTCTATCAACTAAAATACTGGAATGCTAAGACAAGACCAGGCATATTCAAATGAAGCCTAACATTGTACCTTTTCCTTGGAGGATACTCAAATGGGAGCATATCATCCTCAGTAGGCACACTGTCATTACATCAGAGTCCTCCAGTGATCAGTCACATCACAGGAAATCTTCCAAATTAAACGTTCCGATGCTCAGCCCAAATTGCATCATTGGGTGCCTGGCTTGAAGGAGGATACTGAACACTCTTGGCTGCGGAGGCCAAGTCACTGAATATAGTTACGAAAGAAGATACATTTCTAGAGGCTGAAGGTGTGGAGGGGCATAGGGGAGAGAGCAGATGAGTGTTGAGATCGAGGATCGGACACAATCGTGTTAAATTACAGGGTAGGCTGAATGAGCCAAATGACCTACTCCTGCTCCTATTTTCTATGTCTAAGCAACAGACACTTAAAACAAATGCAACAAGTGTTGGAGGGAAAACTCAGCAGGTCTCCAGTACCTTTTGAGAGAAACACCAAGTTAATGTTTCGAGTCCACTGACCTTTCATCGACCCTAGTTCTGACAAAAGGTTTCTGAACTTGAAACACTGACTCTTTTTCTCTCCATAGAGATGGTCAGACCTGCTGAGTTTCTTCAGTACTATCCAACAATTCAGGACAGGAGATAGTAAAATTCGGTGGGGGGGAATAGAAATTGAAAAAAGATGTTAATTCTACATCCTGAAAATATTCACTGAGGAAATGAAGCATATTTGATAAAAGTTACTAAACCTAATTTGAAGCGAGCTAAATCAGGTAAAAACTGCAATTTACAACACTGTCTTTTATACATGACAAATTGAGAAGATTCAGGCGCAGGTTTATAATAAATAGCTCTGCTTGCAACTCATTTGCAATACGTTAAAGAAGACCCACTTTGGCCGAAACTAAAACAATTAATTTTAAGAATCCAGTTCTGTTCAAAAACTGGAACTTATCAAAGCTATATATTCAGGCTTGTTTTGGTTAAGTTTATGTGAACAGCAAGGCAAGCCCAGAAAATGAGTATTTCTCTGTGAAGTGTCACCATGATAAACTTAAAAACCATAACCAAAACAAGAACTATACAGAAGTCCAGAACTATTTGTTCTAGTTCAAGACCTTGTAAGAACCATAATGAAAGTTGAAATGCTACCTGCTCAGAGAGAGGAGCACTCTTTCTATAGTTCAGCAAGGAATCCCACTGGTATTTGAAATGCTAAAACATCTGACTGCAAATAACTCTGTATCACCAACTCCTGAATTAATTGGCATGGTGAACATATAAAAGACTTATAGAACTTGCAAATTCACAAACAGTAATAAAGGTTGCATTCTGATAGTAAAATAAATTCTCTAATATATTAAAGTACAGAGACTCAACAAATAAAGATTTTGAGGCATGGAAATTTCTGCCGATCGAGTCCTGCTCACTTGAAGTCTCTAGCACCAATATCCTAGTCGATCAGGTAGCCTGCAAGTCAGTACAGTACTTGCAGTCCTACAGCTGGTCTGGTATCAATGTTGTGACTTTAGCAGTTTTCCATTTTCCACTCTGACTCAATGCATGCAACAGTGATACACCAGGAGTTTAAACCGCCAGCGCCATGCCATTATGTCTGTTTTCAGTGGTGCTACCCCATTGGTTACCTTGTTGTCCAGCAATAGCACTAACTGCTCAAACCCCTGATCTCAAGCTGATTGGAATTCCCTCGGAAAAGGGAAGAGCTGGAGATTTGCAAATTCAATGACAGCCACAAGTCAAAGAGACAAGATCATCAACCTTTGCTGGAGGCAAGTGGGAGTTTAAAACAAGGATATTAGAACAGGTTTAGAATGGATTTTGTATTTTCTCCCCCCACTTGAAGCAACTGAGAGCAGCCAGAAAGAAATAGGAAAATGGTGATGAATTCATAACAATTAGACTAGGCCACATTTACTTTCATACAATAAAATAACTTGAATAATTTCAATAAAATTTAACACCAGTGATGAGGACCACATACAATTTTTAATATGGCAAGATACTCAATACATAAATACATCACTAAATTTGAGCAGGGTTGAAATTGTTTCTTGCTGGGTAGCCCTTTGGTAGGGTAGCAGTCGAGGCACAAAATTTGAAATAATGTCCATAGATTTTTTTTCCATATTTTATTCAAAATAAGCCATCAACTACAAGACCATCATTTAACAGAAATTGATTTGGCAATGCGTGTGTCAAATTTCACTTAACTTATTTGTATTTCTGCAACACTGACGTCATGAAAGAATCTAATAATCCATCATTCAAACAAAATTTCTATAATTAATTATGAATAAGTAGGAATTTCCAGTGATCAACTGCAATTCAGTGTGTCTCAATTTGACATTTGCGCCTACGTGCCGATTTATTTGTAAAATACTGTGCACCAAATGGACTGAATCTGGTTCCTCACCATTCCTGAAGTGACCCCAGGTTGTCCTCAAAGTAGGCACCATTTCCTGACAGCTGTAGTCGTCGTTTCCAGTCCTGAATCATATTCAGCACAAGGCCCTGGACCTGTTCCAGAGATCTCACCGCTTCCAAGATGCTGTAATTTCTCTTCTGTTAAAAAGCCATTCAAAAAACCCAAAAAGATTCATTGTTAGCCTTAAGGCATGTTTACCCTATTAAAATGGTCCCAGGGAGCAACACTCAAACAGCTTGTGTACCCCAGTGTATTTTGTTCTCTCCATAGGTCTGTTAGAGCTGAGCAATAAGACTGAGACCAGCTTCTCTGTTCATGCTCAAATGTAATGCAATCTGCAGAAACACAATAGCCTCTATTCAATATTTAGTGTCAGGCAAAGCTTAAAAAAGGTAAAGGGGAGCCACCATTCAAAATTTCTAATTTTGTTGGCATGTTGGCTAGACAGATTTTTCTGCATATGTACTGGTCATACAGCAGACCACATGAAACTCTTGGTGAACTGCAAAGCAAAGCTAAAATTTAAAAAAAAAGTCATGAGGTATGCGATTATTGGGAGGCACACATTCAAGCGTGCGACAAATTAGTTTGAGGCTTCATCCCTTCTCCCAATCCCTTTCAGTTTGCAAGGCTGTTTGAATGGAAGATTTGTATCCAATTTAGTTAACTGACTCAACCATCTGTGACAATTTAGTTCATAAACCTTCTGTAAATTTTCTGTACAATTTTCTAAATATTTCTGCATCATAGTGTGTAATATTAAACTGTAATCTAGAATTCCTAAAGTTCTGGAAGATTGCACCTTGAATCAAAAGGAGACATGAAACAGTGATCCACAACCATTTTAACTTGGAGAGCTTTTTGTTTTGAAATAATGTGTACCATTTTCTCCTCTTTTCTGCTCCCCAATCATTAACTTTCTCCAGCTCAGCACTTGCAAGACAAAGACTGTCATGATCTGTACAACTATCCTCTTTCCAACCACTTTGCTATCATTTTACAATCTCAGTGCATAACTAAATCGAATGACAATAATCTAATTCTTAGCTAAAAACCACTATTTTCCAGCTCAAACATGCTTCATCTCCATCCATACTTCAACCCAGAGTAACTTTTATTTAAACTTCATGCATGGGGTGAGGATACCATTCGCTAGGCAGCATTTATTGTCCATCCCTAATTGCCCAGAGGGCAGTTAAGAGTCAATCACATTGCTGTATGTCTGGAGTCACATATAGGCCAGACCAGGTAAGGACGGCAAATTCCTTCCTTAAGGGGCATTAGTGAACCAGATAGGTTTTCCTGACAAATCGACAATCATTTCCTGGTCATCTTTTAGTACTGGACTTTTAATTCCAGATTTTTATTGAATTCAAATTCCACCATCTGCCGTGGTGAGATTCAAACCCGGGTCCAGAGAACATTCCTGGGTCTCTGGATTAACAGTGCAGTGATAATACCACTGGGAAATTGCCTCCCTTTAAATATTCACTCATGCTTTCATCTCCAAACTCAGTTTCATGAGCCCCCTTTTTACTAGTATTCAAGGTTCTTTATCCACACACACACACACACTAATTCATCCAAATTTGTGTTGCTACACTCTACCTTCAGGCAAGTATGATTCACCTATCACATTCATCTCAATGACTGCACAATCTTCAATCCTAAACAATACACTGATAACATAAATTTTTACCTTAGTTTAAGATCCCTTCACAGTCTCAGCCCTTTCTACCTATGCAATCTCCTCCAACATTGTGTTTCGGTTTATGCCCTCTGTTCTTCTAATGCTAGCCTACCACATTCCCCCTCGATTCCACCATTCACAGCAGAACCTTCAGCTATTACAATCTTAGTCTGCAATTCTTTTCGTGAACTACCACACCTCTTCATCTACAAAAATCTCAAACCCTCGTGCCTTCAGTACCTTCTGCTGAATGCAGCTCAATGTCTGTTGTCTTAACCATCACCCCCACCGCCTCCCCAAATTGTGTGAAGTGCCTTGGGACGTTTCACTATAAGGTGCCATATAAGCATTTGGCTGCAATTGCCAATTCAGTACTATGTAACGTTTGCAAAAATTTTTTAAAATTACTCATAAGTAAATATTTGTAGCAGGTTCAGTTCAACGAGCAAGCACTTTTGAATGGCTGCCTAATGGCTAAATAGTCATAAGATATGGTTATACCACTGGGACAGCTGAAAATCTTCAATGAAGCTTTAACCATATAACTAACAGGTCCCTAGTTTTTAAAATTATCACATCACATCAAAAGGATCCTCACTTTAAATAGTCCAAGTACTGTATGATCAAGTGAACAACCCAGTCAACAACAGATGTCCAGGACTAATTGCATTTTTAAACTATTATTAATGACAGTAGGCCAACTTTCTGTGGATACTATTTTTCTACTTTGTCAAAGACACCATAATGTGCCAGCTTTAAATTGGTGTTCACTCCTTAACTGATAAGATAAGCATCTAACTATATTTTTGCCAATTCATCATTGCATCAGTGCAAAACGTTTTAAACACAAATAAGGAACTGTTTGGAACTATTCTGCACATCCAGAACAGATAGCACCTAATCCAACAGCAACTTGCAAAACCCACGAAAGTCTGGGTTTATAATTCAAAAACCATCAAGACCGTTTCCTTCTAATGCAAAATACTGACAAAAGGGGGAGAAACGTACATTTGGAATGGAGGGTGCTCTGGGTAAAAGTATCTTTAGATTAGGTAGTACTGTTGTTACAAAGTAGGACTACTTTAGGGATGATATATGGGGAAGCAGTGATTACGGGCATACAATCAAGTTGTTTTTTTCAAACATATCCAAATCCAGCCCTGGATTGATGGGATGAAGGTCTCTTTGCCATTGTTGGGGTCCCAAATGAAATAAGTCTAGGCAGACAGCTCAATTCCAAATTGACATTGAACTAATTTAGTACAAATTGGCAATCTTACTGAGGAGATGATCTGTGAAATAGAGGAAACATATTACACTGATGTTAATTCACATTGCTAGGGAAGATTAAGAGGAAGCTTTGCTTTGCACCTAATCAGAGTATGTTTCATGTTGATACTGAACGCAAACTATGTTAACATGTTCCACTAAGCACTATTACCCTTCACCTCAGAGGCAAACTGGTGGTGCTGTTTCCTAGTAAAGAGGAGATATGGAGAAAATAAAAACAAAAACACAATGTATTCAAATGAATTCATTCTAGGTTAGGTGCTTTCTGAAAAAGAGATTTTTTCCTGTATGGGCAGTGGATGGAACAGGAAGAGATAAAAAGGACAAGTATTGTTCATTAACCATTGTTACACTGTGAAGGAATGTGTTTTTTAAAAAAAACCAAAGTTTCTGATCAAAATGAAAACAAAAGTTAAGGAGGCAAGTATGCAGTTACTTGTGTACTGCTGTCTTTAATGCACACACACCTAAGGGGTGGGCTAATCTAAAGACATTCAATATTTAAGACCAAATCCGCAGCAGCTAGAAGATTATAGCCAGTTTCCCAGGTGCAAACTTTCCCTTGCGTATATAAAAAAATTATGCATTAATGCTGCAGTCTTTGATTTGCGCTTGACATGAATTTACAGCCAGTGAACTAGTCAGCAATTCTTGTAAAATGCAATGCAGTCTGCCAAATGGTAACTGGTATGGATGAAAAGACATTCACCATCACCCCTTACACTTGAAACGTTTTTCTGCAGTCATCTGCAAGAATTGCTACCAGCACAGACTTTCCCAGCGAGTATGCTTGCCATGTAGTCATGAATTCATCAAGTAGCTCAAAATTATTTCTTCCCTCCTGCAAGCAACTTTTCTTCCTAAACTGCTTAATTAAGCTTCAGTTTAGTGGCAGTAACATAACAGTTGAAAGTATAAACAGCTCTGTCTTTTATCTGTTGCCATGCATTTTTACAAGGAAAAACAAAGCACCAGCTACCAATGCTACTCTAGGGCTGCAAATATACTCGACTAAAGCAATTAGCCTAATGGCTTCCCCTTTCTCTTAGGGCAAAGTACTCTCACCAGCTCAAGCTCAGAAATGGTTTTGACTGCTTATCAACAGAAGCACAAATAGAAGTTGGCACGCAGTAAAAAACATATGCAATTATATTGCGTCTTATGTTTCTCAGAAACGTCTCAAGGTTCTTCACATAATAGTTTGCTTTGAAATGCGGTGATGAATGTAGGCAAATGCAGCAGCCATTTTGCGCACAGCAAATCTCTTTAAACACCAATAAGATGAAATGACCAGTTAATTTATTTTTGTTGATACTGCTTGTAGGAGGAATATTTACCTAGGATACCATGTGAACTCCCTGCCCTTTTGCCAAATAGTGCACTCACCTGAGCAGACAGAGTGTCAAATTAAAATTTCACCCAAAGAATTAGGAGTGTTCCTTCAGCACCACAGAGATGTCAGTCAAGCTCATGAACTCAAGTCTTTAAACCCAGAACCTTCTGACCAAGAATGCGCTATCAAATGAGCCAAGTTTCACATATGGAGCAGTGAAAAAGTTTCAGATTATTCAAAAATCAGATTTTAAAAAAAGGGAGGAATAACCTTTCTTGGATTTAACAGAGTTACAATCATTTGTAAGCAAGCTCAAAATTCCTTTAGACAGCAGGAATGCAATCAAGTTTGTGTAACATTTTTACCGAATGACTAAGAGTACAAGGCATTGCACATTCATGCTATATCAGCTTCAATCCAACAACCGGAGCCAACATTAGATGAATTGCACCTTGGTCAACCTTAGTACATCACAGGTTTGGCTATACATACAGACTGCTGAATGTTAGTTAAGAATCGGAGAGATTCAAGTACAATACTGCAGGTGTGGGAGCAAAGTTACTTAATGCCACTTCAGTCTCATTGTAACGCTGCTGACTTCACAGTCGCATTTCCCTAAAAGCACAAAAGATTATTGCACAAAGCACATATGTGTGAAATGCAACAATTCAAACAGTTCTTCAGGACACATATGGCAGTTTATGAGCGAGAGCAGATAGCACTGGACTTGGATATCTAGAACATGAAGGTTCATAACGCAATATAGGGTGCTCTGTAAAGAGTGGGGAAACGAAGGACAGGGAAGAGAAAGTACCGATTTGGGATGAAGTTGGTTTGAAATGGAAAATTGGTGGCAAGTCAAACCCATACGACGGAGTTGGTGAAGTATTAGGATACATATGTAAGTCCACGATACTCCATGGGGAGGTTCCTAACTGACCAGCTGACCTCGTTAATTCATGGTAGCTGGAGGGGTCAATTCATCCAATATGGCTTCAGATAAACCTTCAAGCCAATATATTAAGCAATATAACTGAAGATTTTAGCCACTTCCCAGTATTCAATACTGGTAAAACTGTCCGGAGTCCGCTGTTAGATGCCACAACACCCAAGCCTTGCTTTGTCACTCAACATTTAAATTCTCGAGACTTGGATAAGTAGTGCGTCCCTAGAAGGAGCAAGTACCTGTAATCAGGCAAATGAAAACCCTACTTAAGGATTTCAGTAGCTTCTGTTTGGACTTCAAAACACATTGATACAGGCTTCCTTTTGGTCAGCTGCATATTTTAATATACATGGAAACCCATGATTTGGTGGGAAGCAGACATACAAAGCAAACACAAAAGGGCTCATTTACAAATGGTGGCAATTTCTGGGAGAAGGCTTTGATTTGTTTACACTTCCAAGAAGCTATTACAAAAATGTTATCCAACTGTTTTTTTTAAAAACTAGTAACAGAGCTAGCTCACCCTTCTGTGATCATCCCATGTGGTCTTCTGCTGGTTTACATGCTCCTCCCTCTTGGTGTATTCTGGTAGTGGACTATTTGCTTGCTGTAGGTGGTGCTGAGCTAAAATAAACAATTATGCAATGATCCAGAGATCTAGGAAGACATCACCATGCACAAACATTTTTTCTTTTTGTGCATTCATCTAATTTGATTTCCTTTTGTAGCCAGTCAACGCAAAACACTCAGGTATAATTCTGCCCACTGAGATTCTTCTGCCCCTGCTGTGAAACACAGAAAAACGTGTATCGGATGGTGAAGTGAAAAAGGTTGAGATAAGAAATATTCGTACAAGAGAAAATGCATCGGGGGAGAATGAGGGAATAGAAGATTATAAGTTTGTGCATATGAAGGCAACTTGCTTAAGAAAAGGATAAAAAACAACTGTCCACCCCAGTCCGACACCAGCACCTCCACATCTTGAGAAAAGGAAACACACAAGGGAAACAAAAGAAACAGAGACATATGCACATCTTGGAGGTGGAAGAGGGAAAATAGGTAACTGCATGGAACGCGGGGACTGAGCAGAGAAAGAAGTATGCAGAAGAAAACGATATTTGATTAAAGGTTTGCACACAAGGCGACATGCATGAGAGAGCAAGACTGAACTGCATGTGCATGGGGTTGGGGGTGAGGTGAAGCACAGGCAAGATAAAAAGGGACTGCACTTGAGGTATAGAAAACAATGTTCACACATGGGAGGTGCAAATGCACAAGAGAAAGATGTACAAGAGAGGGAGGGCAGACGCACAACAGGTCGGTGGTGCACTCATGAGACAGAAAAATATGAATAGCACTGAAAGAGAGATACTAAAATATCTTAAATGGATATGCTTGGATATATCTGGAAATGCTTGGCATGTCCAATGATGCAAAACAAAAAAAGCCAGTAGATATTGAACTATACTGCTAAAATCTGTTAGATATAAAAGTTAGAGATTCGGAATTCTTAGAGTGGTGAACAGGTGGCTTGAATTACTGAAGAGATTAACAGAGACAAAAAAAAAGGAATCTCTTTAAAACCATAGGGATTCTGCAAAGGAGAACTGTAGGATCGTTATGGATTAACTCATTACATTGCATGTAACATCCTTCTCCATCAATGATCTTGTGATTAGAATTCTCCACCAGAAACATTAATCTTTACTCTTTCCAGACCCGTTTCACACATCATTCATTTTTAATTGAAGTTCCAATAAGGAATGCGACATGTAAATAAACTGGATTTATAATAAAGAATTCTGATTAACTGGCATACAGAAGTTTTTTTTAAGAATTTTTCTAGATCTGAAATATCCTAACCTAAGATGTAAATAATTGATCCTTTAATGCTGCCAAATTGAGTTTGACTCACTCATCTGAGGAGTTAGCAGGGTAATAAATTCACTGAGCTTTTAATATAGAGTTCAGATTAGACTTATTGGTATTTTTAACTTTGCAAAATCTGTGTCGTACTCACATTGGTAACACTGTGGCAGCTGCTGCTGCTGCTCCTGATCAGGAGCTTCATTCATTTGCTGAATAGCACTGCGGTACATCTGGATAGTCTTGATTAAGCCATTCAGCAGAGACAGCTGCTGTAACACATTTGCATCTTCCTGCTTCATCCTTTCACTGTTGGTGTTCAGAACAGGTTGAGTTGGTAAGGTGACAGTTGGTACCCCAGCCTACAAAACAAAATCAGATCTAATACCAAGATCTAAAACTGGTTTAGATTTTAAAAACAGTGGCAAAAATTAACCATTTACTGGGTGAGTATGCATCTTTTATTTGTTATTTCCTTACATAAAAGAATACAAGAAATACTCTTCCATTTCACAAATTCTCTGAATAAGTGAGTTAACCGTACCATTCCAATAGCTCTCAGAAGCAGTTTGGTTTGTGTTCTGGAAATAATCTTTAAGTGAATGATCACACCCTGTCAGTTCAAACAAACATTCACCAGCCTGACTCGCTGAAGCATTTCTAAAGGTCAACAATCCTCAATAGAGCCAAAAATATTATGTCTTTGTTAATAACTGGGGACCTTCTCACTTTTCATTTGCTCACAGCTGCCAAAGAATCAGTCGTTTCTTCATTTTGCAATTGTTCTTATATCCAGCAACAACATAACTTCTCACACTCCTTCAGGAATACCAAAAAAACCTCCCATTTGGATAAACGATCCAATTTTCACTTATAGTTTTTAAATCTTTGAAACTCAATTTTTACACAAGTGTATCAGTAACTCATTCGGAATGTAATTCCCCCATTTGTTTGAAGCTTTCAACAAAGCCTGTGAAAGCCTTTAAAAAGGTGCTTTAAAAGTGAGGTAGAGGTTGCAAGATGACAGCAGGCCAGCCAGTACACTAATAGTCCGATTACATTTCTCCAAACATTCCCCATTTTGAGAGAGAAAATGGGTTGCATGCACTATTTACTTTCCATGACTTCACTCTCCTTCATTTACGCCTTGTAAAGGTCTGAGCTGTATTTGCTTAACTTTATTATGATCCTTTTTGTGAATTTGATGAACTGCTGCTTCAACTTTTCCTTTTGACTGGGGATTATGTAAAGATGACGCATGGTGTTAAATTTCCCAATCCTTCATGAAATGATTGAACTCTTCATTCCTGAATCATTCAGGACAGGTAAATAAAGGTGGTTAAATAGGCAGATGGGATATTTGCCTTTATTAGTCAAGGCACTGAATTCGAGAGCATGGGGGTTTTATTGATTGAAGTATCCACAACGGTAGGCCACAGCTGGAAAACAGTGCAGAGTTTGGTCGCCACACTTCAGGAAGAATGTGATTGCACGAGAGGAGATTTATCAGGATATTGTCTGGGCTGGAATGTTTCAGCTATCAAGAGAGGCAAGATAAGCTGGGGTTGTTTTTGTTAGAGCAGAGAAAAGTGATGGGTGGTGGTGGGCTGGGGGAAGATAGGGGAGGGATCAATGAGGGCATAGGTTCAAGGTAAAGGGCAAGTGATTTTGATGGGACTTACGGAAGAATTCTTTCACCCAGAAAGGGGTGGATAGCTGGAATCCATTACATAAAATACAAGGTGGAGGACGCAGGAACCATCACAACATTTAAGAAATATTTCGATGATCACTTGAAATGCCATAGCATACAAGGCTACAAGCCAACTTCTGGAAAATGGGACTGAAGTAGATAGGTGGTTGGTCACCAGCATGAACACAACAGGCTGAATGGTTTTTCTGAGCTGTAGAACTCTATGGGCAAAATCATATACAGGTCTGAGCAACCTCAAGTCATGGCAAGATGCGTGTAAGTATGGCAAGGCCCATCTCAACATCAAGATCACCTTTCTCCACCCTTTATGCCTTTCACAAGCAGCATAGTATGATTTGCACTCGGAGCAGTGTTGAGGTGCAAATCAATGCTTTCTGCTGACTGGCAGAGAGTGGGGATAAGGAGTCTTATTCAGGAATGTAGCTGATGACTAGTGGCCTTCTGCAGGGGTCAGTGCTGGGACTTCAACTATTCATGTTATATATAAAATGATTTGAATGAAGGAACTGAGGGAATTGCTGCTAAGTTTACAGATGACACAGAAATTAGATGGAGAGATAGGTGGAGGGAGAGTTAATGTTGAGGAAGCAGTGAGGCTGCAGAATCACTTGAAGTGGCTAGGAGAGTTGGCAAAGAAGTGGCAAATGGAATAAAACATGGAAAAGTGTGAGGTTGTGCACTTGGGCAGGAAGAATAAAAGCATAGACTGGTTTCTAAAATGGGGAAAGGCTTTGGAAATCTGAAGCATAAAGGGATTTGGGAGTCCTATATCAGGATTCTCTTAAGGTTAAGATGAAACTTCAGTTGCCAGTTAGGAAGGGAAATACAATGCTAGCATTCATTTCAAGAGGGTTAGAATACAAGGGCAGAGAGGTATTGATGAGTTTGCATAAGGCTCTGGTCAGATCACTCTTGAAATATCGCAAACTGGGTCAGTGTTTTCTGTCAACCAGAGTCTATCAGACAGGTAAATTAGGGACTTTATGTATCTTGATGAAGTCATTAACTTTTGTAGTGACCCCAAACATCATGGGGCTCGAGAATCAGTGCACTTTCCCAAGCGGATTGCAACAAGTTAATTCAAAAGTTGAAGATTGTTGTTCTTTATTTTGAGAAAATCTTCCTATTTCTTTTAGTAGCTGGCTCTCTTCAGTTCTGAAAATCCACACATCTTCAGCTGCACCACTGACACCATGTTTCAAGTGTCGTGTCTTCAAACCCCCGCCCCACTCCCCCCGAAAAGCTCTATTCTATTACCCTGTTGCACTTTGTATGATCTAACTGTATTGCATGCAAAACAAAACTTTTCACTGTACCTAGGTACTTGTGACAGTAATAAATCAAATCAAGATTGCACACAAAGGCATTTACATTAGAGCTGCAGATCACATGATTACAACATACCAATCAAGACACTAGGGGTACATTTACATTTCTCCAAACACCTTGGCTTTCCTTATTACTACTTATTTTGTCTCCCTGCAAAGCTCAATGTTCCTTTAACTTTCCCCTTATTTAAACCTATTAATGCACAGACTTCCAAGCTCATCCTTAAACATCAAAACCAAAACTCACGGCACTCTACCAATAATCTGATAATTGAGCCAGATAGGTATGCAATCAGAGTATATGGTTAGAGTTTAGCGCATTGAGTGTTGGCCCCATTTCTGGAGGCTAGGGTTTTCCCTATCTTCTATCAAACAAATCTACAAGTTAATGAGCTAATAGGCAAGGTGGTTTTGGATGGATGAGCAGCAGGAATCTTGCTGGTGCTGTGCTGTTAAGATATTAAAAGCAGCAGTGCTTCTGCACGCACACATATTAAACAAACGAGACTTGGGTATGTGGATGTGATCCTATGGGGACAGAGTAAATACTCCATACTAAGCAAACAAATATTAAAATCTACTTGTGGATTTCCTAATAGCTTGGGTTGGATACTCAAATATAATGCTTGGTCAAAATATACTCAGCAGACTAAAAGAAACATACAATTCATTTCTGCTGTAATTGCACTTGTAGGTGGACATTCAGCATAATGTTCTGTTCAATAGTCATTGTATTGACTCAATATCGCTTGAAAAAGGGCACTTTTGTCAAAGCTTTTCATCTTGTACACATACACAAGAATTCCAATGTAAGAGGGGAAACAACATTTTTTATTGTATGAGAAGTGCATAAGGATTAGATGGCAAGCAGACTCTGGCTAAGGCACTGCCATAGAGAATGCACTAATGAGATGGCAGTTGACAGTTAATTGCCAGGCTTTATTTAATTTTAAACCAGGCAAGATTGACAATGATTGGTCTAGGCATTGCCTGGACGAATGCACCACATAAATGGTTGTCACTTATTTTACAAGTTGAAATAAACGCTATGTGTGCGCATGTTTTTCTATATGGAAAGACCAGGGCTCTGTATTAACATGTGCAGCTTCCAGGTTGAGCAAGTGCACCACACTACAAGTCCAATTTATGATCTTTAATCCTTAGCAGACTAAAGATTAATTAGCAAACATTATCAAATTAAACCATTGACCAGAAACTCAACTGGACTCGCCACATAAACACAGTGGCTACAAGAGCAAGTCAGAAGCTAGGAATACTGTGGTGAGTAACTCACCTCCTGACTCCCCAAAGCCTGTACACCATCTGCAAGGCCCAAGTCAGGAGTGTGATGGAATACTCCCCACTTGCCTTGATGGGTACAGCTCCAACAACACTCAAGAAGCTTGACACTATCTAGGACAAAGCAGCCCACTTGATTGGCACCACATCCACAAACATCCATTCCCTCCACCACCAACACTTAGTAGCAGCAGCGTGTACTACTATTTGCAAGACGCTCAGACACCACCTTCCTAACCCACACCACTTCCATCTAGAAGGACAAGTACAGCAGATACATGGGAACACCACCAAGTTCCCCTCCAAGCCACTCACCGCCCTGACTTGGAAATATCACCGTTCCTTCAATGTTGCTAGGTCAAATTCCTAGAATTTCCTCCCTAATGGCATTGTGGGTCAACCCACAGCAGGTGGACTGCAGCAGGTCAGGCAGCATCTGAGGAGCAGGAAAATCAACGTTTCGGGCAAAAGTCCTTCGTCAGCCATGTTGATTTATACAGTCAGCCAGTTTTTTGGGACGTACAAACTTCTTACCTAGCATCACACTGGCACGGAATTTAAATACCGTGTTAATGTGATAGACAGAATGTCTTTTTAGCTTGACAACAATTAGTGGTGAACACCGCTCATGTTGCTGCTGCATAATAGGAACATGAAACAGCTACCTCCACCTGTTGTTTAAGTTTTTGAGATATCTTGCTCTTCGAGGGTAATGAGTTATACTGGACACTTTTCAGGTTTACTCTGGAAATGTAGCAACACAAAAGTTTACTGTTAACAAGATGCCCCCGACAAGCCAAAAAGGCAGTCTGCCTACGATATAGTTGAAACAACATGCTGCTAGCATGCAGCATCAGTAATGGTGCTCTTAAACCAAAAAGATAGCAACATGGTATGTAACTTTCAGCACCAGTATGATAAGGTAAGCAGGAAGTACATTCCAAAAACTGGCAAAGAATGTCAAATAACCTGTTCTTTAGCCATTTGCAATGGTTCAAGTACTTACTGTACCTAGCTACTCCACGTTTGAGAAGCTCAAAACAATGACCAACATTAGATGTGCAACCAGACAAAATATGTAAAATGCTCTTTAGTGCGTACTTTTAAGAATTACTCAGACAATGTATTTATGATAGTTGGACTTGCAGTGTGGTGCATTTGGACATACTGGAAACTATATATGCAAATACTCAGGGCTCTGTTCTTTACAGACAGCAAGAACATGCGCATAGTCTTTAGAGTTCTTGAGAAGATTTGTAGCTTGAGTTGTGGATGAAGTCGTGGATTCATTTGCCGAGCCAGAGTGTTTTTCTGCAGACGTTTCGTCACCTCGCTGGGTAACCTAGTCAGTGCTGCTTTGATAAGGTGGTGGTGCTCTGTCCCACCTGGATTTGTTGGTACTGCTGGTTCTGTATCGGAGTGGTTTATATGCGGGGTCCAGTTCAACGTGTTTATTGATTGAGTTCCAGTTGGAGTGACAGGCTTCAAGGAATTCTCTGGCGTCTCCGTTTTACCTATGCTTGGATAGTTACATCTTCCCAGTTGAATGTGTGTTTTACGCTGCCCGTGTGATTGGAAATGAGAGAGTGTACTGGTCATTTCTGGCAGTGGTGAGCTGATGTTCATGCACTTGTATGGTCAGTTTTCTTCCAGTTTGTCCTTCAAGTGTTTTTCACAGTCTTTGCAGGGTATCTTGGAGAGAACGTTCATCCTGTTGGACGTGGGTATTGGGTCTTTAACCTTTGGGAGTAGCTGATGGAAGGCGTTCACTGGTTTGTGGGTCACTAAGATTCCCAGGAGACTTAGTAGTCAGGTAATTATCTCCGACAGGTCTTTGATGTATGGTATGGTCACTATTGTGTCTGGGAGTGTGGTAATTTCCTCTTTGGGTTTGCCCTGTAGGTACTGAAGGATAGTGCTCTTGGGGTAATTGTTTCGTTTAAATCCTTTGAATAGAGGTTCCTCTTCTGCCTTCTGGAGTTCTGGGTGGCTGCAGTGTGATTTTGCCTATTTAAAGAACATCCTAATGCAGCTCTGCTTGTGGGGACTGGGGCAATTGCTGTTATAGTTCAGTATGGGTGTTCTTTCTGTACACACCGGTCTGGAGTTCCCCGGTAGGTGCATGTTCCACTAATACCTCCAGGAAGGGTAGTCTGCTGTTGTTTGCCTCTTTTTTAGTGAACTTTATTCCGGGGAGGATGTGATGATGGGTTTCTTCCAGTTGTGGATGTCTAATGATGACAAAGGCATACCGATGATGTCACCTAGCGAGACGACAAAACATTTGCAGAAAAACACACCGGCTCGGCGAACAAATCCACAACTTCATAAAAAGTCTACTTCAACTTTCGAAACAGATGACAGCCGCATTCTCTGGTTCACTCCTTCAGATCCAGTTGACTCGAGTCCACTTGCCTGGTTTAAGTTTAAACAAAATTTGGCAGTCACAGTTAGTCACTGCCTAATTAATGACTTCTCTATTGCAGCCCACTTGCCAAACAATCAGCACTCTCCTTTTATTTAGCTCATGTTCTTAAAATGTTGTTACCCATTACACTGGTACTCTTGCAAATGTCCTGCTGGGTGCAATTCAGAGAGTTTTGAAAGAATGTGTCTTTTCTCAGCAATACTCGCCATCATGGTACTTAATACACTTATCACATAGAATTCACTTTCCATTTAAAACTTGAAAAAGAGCATGCCAAGAATTTCCTTGGAGCTACTCCTGTTTGGTTGTCATAACTGCTTCAAAAAAAAAAAAAAGCAGTCAAGCCCATTTCCCATTAGGGCGGCATGGTTAGCACTGCTGCCTCACAGAACCAGGGTTCCAAGTTCGATTCCAGCCTTGGACGACTGCCTGTGTGGAGTTTGCACATTCTCCCTGTGCCTGCGTGGGTTTCCTCCGGGTGCTCCGGTTTCCTCCCACAGTCCAAAGATGTACAGGTCAGGTGAATTGGCCATTTTAAATTGCCCGTAGTGTTAGGTGCATTAGTCAGAGGGAAATGGGTCTGGGTGGGCTCCTCTTCGGAGGGTCAGTGTGGACTCCTTGGGCCGAAGGGCCTGTTTCCACACTGTAGGGAATCTAATCTTCTTGCGTAAATGGGGCCCACACCACATTCAGGGAAAAGCTTCAGTCCATTAATAAAAAAAGAGGCTTAATCTATATAAAATGCAGTTATTTTTACCTTTGCTCCTTTCAACCTCTCAGCTACTGTTTTGAAATTTTGCAGCTAAATTATTGTGCTACACTGTATTGTGGGGTTTGAACTATTCTCAAGTCTCTCTCTCACACACGTTAACAAATTCTGCACGATTTGATGCTTTCCATCTTCCAAGGCCTAAGTCAAATTACAAGGTTTAGGACAGATGTGGAAGAATTACCCTTGTTCAGGGAAACATTCCTGTGGGCAGTTTTGAACATTTACACATTTTGTTTTTGAAAATGGCAATGAAGTCATATTGTGTTTATATGCTTATAATAAACAGGTTATTTGGATCTGTATAAAACCATAGGAAGGAGGGAATGACCAGCACAAGTGGCTCAGAAAAATTATGAAAAACTTAGTTTGCTTGCTTGTTTAGTGGTTTTTATTGGTTCTAGATTATTTAGCTTGAAAAACAAAAAATGCAATGATTTAACTGGATGATACTACTCATAGTATTAGTTCCTGATCACTGGTGTTAAGTTTCACTACCCAAATGATATTATTAATTTAGCCTAGTTAACTTGAACATGAAATCAGAATGATAAAAAAAAGTTCCAGAATTAAACAGATCTACGACAAGTGAAACTCTCTCTCTAATGGCATTGTAGGTCTACTTAAACCAAATGGACTGCAGGGGTTCAAGGAGGCAGCTCAGCACCATTTTCTCAAAAACAACCAGAAATGGGCAATAAATGCTGGCTCAAATGATGCCCACATCCCATGAATAATTTTTTTTAAAACCCTGCAGTTACTGGTAATCAACCTAATGACAATCTCCAATCTTGTTGCTTACTAATATGATGTTCAAGATGACAAACACATTTCTGCCAAAGTGAAGTCAAAATGCTTTACAACGTACTTGCTGAATGCACAGGAGGACTCTGCAGAAAATTTTTAAAAACAGAACTGCTAAAGCTCAGTTTCCCTCTGGCCTCAAAAGGAAACCAACAAATTCAGCCTTCTGTTTGTTATCCTATTCAGTAACATCTGTGGACATTAGGTGAGGACAACTTCAGGATCAGCTGCAAGGTTCCTCAAAGCCAAATAGACATGCGCTAAAGTCAAATACATAGAATAGCCATTGGAGCAAATATTAAGAAATATCCCTGCATCTGTGGATCCATTTTGCAGCACAAATCTGTACTTTTGGGAAGAGTGAGTTAAGTATTTCTATACCACACTTAAACAGAACGCTTTACAAAACTTTCAAAAACTTAACATTTCCACCATTAGCATGACGAAGACACATGAATGGGTACGTAATTCCCAATCTCATCATGACAACTGTGTGGCAGTCCTTTTTTCCCTACAAAGGGCATAGCTTCAGAAAATGTTGAAAAACTTACATGAGTCTGCCGAAGTTCCTGGAATAATTGATTTTCCCGCATCAAGAGACAGTTCATAATATTCACTAGTTCTAATGGCTGCTGATCAAATGTTTTCTGAAACATAAAACATTAATTGAAGTATTATTTTTGTGACTTTTGATCAAATAGCTGATAGTCTATCCTAGAAAATGCAGTAACGCAAAACAGCCAATGAGCATCTTCAATAAATAGGCATGTCAACATTTCTGGTTCAGAGTGGGGCAACTGCTGAATACTCTCAATGCACTTCCACTGCTTGCACAGTATCGTATGTTAGATATCAGCCAACTATCCTTGCCATTATTTATCTTGATGCATCAGATGTATTCAGGTCAATTAGCATCAGAGGACAGCATTAACTGGAACAAACAAAAGACTAATCTACTAGTACATAACCAGTGGTGACTAGTCATTGTCAGTTTCTATGCCTACAAATCAGAGCCAAATCTTGACAAGTATTAAAGTGATAGGGCAAAAATTCGTGCTTTCGATGCTCCACTGCCCAGTCAACATGCCCTAGGCAGCACTTCAGACATTGTTCGTAGATTGGATGCCCACCCTCTTCAATGAGAATGTGGAATCTCAGAGAAACATTAACTGAACCACTTGAAGACATTAAAAGGCAAACACAGTCAAGTATTCTATACTATTCATTATACTATAACATATCATTCAAATCATGTTAAAATACAAATTAAGCACTTTCCCACTTGTTTTCTAAAGCATACCTTGAGAGCAACAGCATATTCATTGAGCTTGCGTGTCACTGGATAGGACATACGACTTGACACTTTCTGTAATTCAGATACCATTGTTTCCAAGAGATTTCGAGCAAGACTTTCATTAGCAGGGTTTATGTGAATGGAACTCCTTAAAAAGACAGGAGACAAATTGAAACATTTTATTTGGAAAACAAAAGGAAAGCTGACAAGTCAATGTGGGACATCAACATTGCTAATAAACATCCTGTACTAATGCCTCATGTTAAAATGCATGCACACAGACAGATGTGCAAGTTGCACAAGTCAAACCAGCCAAAAAACAGACTTGATGCAAAACAGTGATCAGAGAAATAAAGTGAAACACAAGGTAGTATGCACTCATTATGGACAGGATCTCAGCTCCTGTGGCAAACCAAATGTCATGAAATTTGTTCTCTTTGTTGGTGAACATTGGGCACAGGTTAAAAGTGTTGGACAGAATATAATGGCAATGGAATGCTGCCAGGTTGTAACTATGTTTACTACTGCCAGTCCTCTGTTAACAAGGATGGTCTTTATCATTACAGACAGCCTTATTCAACTGCCATTTCAACCCTGACCACAGTCATTTCCTGTTGCTGCTCTCTTTCAGAGTTTTAAAAGATACATCAACCAACACTTAAAGAGTGGGTGTGTTGGTGTTAACTCCCAACAGAAGCAGTGGGGATTATAATAATGCATCTATTTAAAAGCTGTGAAATTGTTACTTGATTAATAGACTTCTGAAGTCATTTCGTTTGCTTAGAACCACAACAGGAGAGCAGTCGCGAATGTTATTACTCCATTGACTGACCATGGCTGCTGTTCTATCCATTCAGCAAGGTAGTGCCGGACCTCAATGGGGAATCGCTGTGCATACAATGCCTGGAACTGAGGAAGGAACTGTTGCAATTTCACTATCTCACTCCAGAAAGCCATCCTTTGCCCTTAAGTACCTGAAAAAAAAGCAGATCATATTCTAAGGATAGGTTTTAAAAGCAATCTGCTTCAGAACAAGTTGATCTATACATAACACTCAGACACTTGCATTACCTAGTTTTTGAACTTTGCAAACTTAATAGCAGCTCAGAACTTAGGCTATCATGGAACTTGATCTATGCAGCAGTGATTTTGTTCAGCAAGTAGTTAAGCCACAGGAGATTGACCTCTAGCCTGTACTAAATGAGTGTAAATTAGTTAGAGCTTTTCCAACTCCTCTTCGTACCCTTTGATTTAAAAATAAGAAAAAAATTCGCCTGAGTTTCAAATTTTAAAAAGGCAAATCAACTGATTATTGGAGGCATTGAGTGAAACTTGAAAGGGTTCAGAAAAGGTTTACAAGGAGGTTGCCAGGGTTGGAGGGTTTGAGCTACAGGGAGAGGCTGAATAGGCTGGAGCTGTTTTCCCTGAAGGGTTGGAGGCTGAGGGGTGACCTTATAGAGGTTTATAAATTCATGAGGGGCATGGATAGGATAAACAGACAAGGTCTTTTCCTTGGGGTGCGAGAGTCCAGAACGAGAGGGCATAGGTTTAGGGTGAGAGGGGAAAGATATAAAAGGGACCCAAGAGGCAACTTTTTTACGCAGAGGGTGGTGCATGTATGGAATGAGCTGCCAGAGGAAGTGGTGGAGGCAGATACAATTGCAACATTTAAAAAGTATCTGATGGGTATATGAATAGGAAGGGTTTGGAGGGATATGGGCTGGTAGGTGGGACTAGGTAAGGTTGGGATATCTGGTCGGCATGGACGAGTTGGACTGAAGGGACTGTTTCCATGCTGTACCTCTCTAAGACTTTCCGACTATGAGAAGGGGGATGCACCAGGAAAAAGTTGTTCTCCAAACTTTTTATTGTAATTAAAAAGGCTTAAAGCCTAGTTATGTTCCAAGGACAGAGCTCTACGTATTAACAAGTGCTTGCTGGAAGCTACATAAAGGAAACCATATAATGAGCTTGACCTTAAAATTGTTTGAGTAATTATTGGCACACTCCGATTTGTTCAACTAATATTGTCCAATCACAGTATCCAACATTAGATGTGATCTTATGCTTTGAGCATTGCAAACATAGCTGTTTGAGTAAGAATAAACTGGAATAGGCTATTCCATCTCTCTAGCTTGAGCCATCAAAACATGATCATGGCTGATCCAACTGTGGCCTCAACTCTGATAAAATCCTCAACTTGTATCCATCTTTTGTAAAGGCAGTCCCCAGGTTCCGTCTGGAGTCTGTTCACAAGTCAACTTGTACACAAGTCAGAACATAATATAGGACAGTGGAAAGCAGCCGTACCCAAACATGGGAAATGCTCATATAGAACATAGAACATAGAAGAATACAGCGCAGTACAGGCCCTTCGGCCCTCAATGTTGCGCCGATCCAAGCCCACCTAACCTACACTAGCCCACTATCCTCCATATGCCTATCCAATGCCCGCTTAAATGCCCATAATGAGGGAGAGTCCACCACTGCTACTGGCAGGGCATTCCATGAACTCACGACTCGCTGAGTAAAG